>NC_092213.1:32969628-33013316 GCF_043381705.1 Parasteatoda tepidariorum | reverse complement strand
TTAAATATGGACTGTACAACTATGGAGAAGCTAATCACGGCGTTAATTCATGTGTGGTACAAGGACACAAATATTATAAATGACTGTAAAAAATTAGTGGAATCCATGCCGAATCGTGTCCAAATGTTAATAAAGTGTCGTGGAGATCATATTATGTACTAAAAATTTTTGAGTTTGTATAAATTTAAATAAAATAGCATTTTCTCTTAGTTTTCTGAATTTATTGAGTTTGTTTCAATTAATTTGCACAAGGGTGTAAGTAGGTTATTTGTGAAAATTAAATTAAAATGATTACATCCATTTCAAGAGTCCAACTTCTTCCGATTCTTTCGCCAATTGAAGTACATCCTGAGAACGAAAGTATATCAACAGAACAAGGAGTTGTTTTAGACGGAGGGAAAAAAAAAACTTTTTTTGTCATATTCATGTTAAAACATGAAAACATGGTATGAAAATATTTTTAACTGTTTTAAATTTTTTCTTTCCTGTTTTAATTTTTTTTCCTGTTAGAAAAAGGGCTTTTATAAATTAAGAAGTAGAAAAACGAAACTATTTTGAAGTTCCTGTCGTTCTTAATTTCCTATTTTTCCAGGTGAAGAAATTTATTTAAAAAAATTATAATTTTACAAAAAATAAATTGTTTCCTCTTTAAATAAATAATAATAATATTCTCGAATAAAAAAAAGTTGCCAAGCCCTAATTATTTAGAAATGGAGGCAAATCCCACGACGAGAAATATACATATAGATATTTTAAAAAAAAGCTGCATTATATTATTAATTGCCTTAGCGATTTCAATAAAAGCTAAAAAAACTAAAATAAAAAAAAATTCTTACAGATCAAAAGTTAATTCCTGGAAATATTTTGTAATAACCGTATCCTTGTTTATTTTCTTTTCAATAAATTTGATGTTTAGGGACCACGGCATGAGAAAATAAATTCTGTGTGCACTATTAGAAATTCCGAATCAAATTACGGTACAAAGTACCGGCACTTTAGGTGCATCATCCGCAAAATTCATTTTTACCGTAAATTATCATACCGTAATTTTTACATTAATATTTATTTATTTAGAGTGATTTTGAAATTTTATGATAATTATTACTCGAATAACTGCGGTACATCAGATGTTTTGTCCCGTAACATGTTCCCTTAAAAATGTATTTTGCAGCAAAAAGTTCTGATACCCTGAGTGTCGGTGCTGTTCACCATAATTTGATATGGAATTTCTTGCAGTGTAGGAAACATGCGCATGATATTATTTATAAGCAAATTATGTTTCTTTGATCTAAATTCAATATTTGCTAAGCAAAAACCTGAGCGAAAAATAATTCCTTGTGTTTATTGATTTGATTAATTATCAATCAGTTAATCAACTAACTCCCGGACTTTCAACTTTATTTAAGCATCAATATATTTGTCAGTTTATAGTTAAAAGTATAATTTAAAAAAATAAAAATAAAACATTTGGATGATATTACGATTTATTATCTATCGGAATAAAATGATTCAACAGCTATTATTTTTATAACAATAAATTAATTTTAATCTCTGTTAATTCGTGCATATTTATATAATTATATTTGAATATTAAATCAATTAAAATTTCTATATAAGCGTAAAATCTATTCCTATACTAGTTAGGTACTTTCAACTGGCCTTAATAAATCACTTGCTTGAAGTCAGTTTTGAATAAAATGAGGTTGATTATTCCAAAACATTGCGCTTTTAGCTCTAAAAGAACGTCGACGCAGAAAAGGGGGGGATGTAAAAAACATAAATAAAAGCGCCGTGACTGATTATACCTTTAAAACTTTTCCCCTTAAGTGCAAACTGAATATTTCAAACTAAGAAGAAAAAAAAAATCCAATCAAGAAAATAAGTAAACCAAGCTGCGTGCACTGGGCTATACTTTTCACTTAAGCCTACCATCGTATGCTCAGGACTCTTATAACAATGCAAAAGTTCCAATCTAGAATAGAAAAAAAAAGGAATTTAAAAATAAAATAGCGTTCGCCCTTTGGACATCACGTCTAAAGGACGCATTTGAATGAAAAACGACCCAAAATTCCATGATTTAGGAAGAGTTTCGCAATTCCCTTAATCGAGAGAGAGAGTGTATTGAAAAATTCACTATATAGTATACCACCAAGAAAAATGTTTCATAGAGAAACTCTCTTCTACTTTTTAAACATAATAGAACAAGTTCCTTCTTGAATTATCCAAGTTACAATTCTCTATAGGGTCGTTTTCCCTATCATATTCATCACGTCAACCAAGTTTCTTTGTGTAAAGTTTCATGGAAGAATGTAACCTGAGACCTGGCAGGTTTCTGGTCTAGTATCGATGAAAAATTGTTCTTTTTTTTATTTGCTTTCCATTCCCCCCCCCCTAAAAAGGTACGCGGACATACACCCACATATGCAGAATTTAAAATCCAAAAGATATTAAAAAGAATTATGTTAAAGCGGGATCTGAGTAGACAGGGTTAGTTTCAGCTGCAATTTTCCCTAACTGCAATGTTTAAATGATAACCGTAATATATCATGGGAAGTGAAGGATACTTTTTGTCTTTTTTTGTTTTCAGATTTATTAGCGAAAAGAAATTCTAGAGTATTATTGTGGAAATTATAAATAGATATGAGACAAAAGCATATGCGCTTCATGTAGATAGAACTATCCATCAATCAATGTGGATAATTTTTATAAAATGGATGAAAATAAGAATTTTTTTTTCTTCGAAAACCTAAATAATAAAAAAATATCGCAACCTTTTATTTGATACTTATACAAGATATACATCGACTAATGTTAATACATTTCTTAGGACTGAAAGTAACACTAGAGCAAAGTTTTTAAGACTCTTCTTTAATCTTACGAGTAAATTTTTAATTTTGAAACCTTTCTTTACTCGATAGTTAAATAGTCGAAGTTTTTAATAAAAAGGATTCATATAAAAAATGGTTTATGTATTTAATCACTTATTCCATGTTCTAATTAATATTACTTGTTTTCATTGACATGAAAGCGGTTTCTTACAATTTCCTAATGAAAAATGTAAAGCAACCTTATTGGAAGACGGGGTTAAATACACCTGGAGATTTCCCTAATTGCAATGTTTAAATGACAACGGTAATATATCATGAGAATCCGACATGCTTGTATGGTGGTCAAGGAGATGACCTCAAGTCAGAATCCCGGGTACGATTCCCGGATAAGTCATGATTGTTCTTTCCTTTTCTTATCTGTACTTCTTAGTGTGAGAGTAATGTTGGCCCCCTTAGTATGGAGCACCTGAGTGTGTGGTCAACAAATCTGCCCTTCTGATACCCGACTGCCTCCTCAGTGTCTAATCGTAACTTCACTCAGTGTTCCTGATTCGTAAACTGAAACTATAGTATGTCCAATTCTTTGCTTTGTTTGTACTTAAAGCACATTTTTGCTTCAGTCTACGTAGAACAAAGTATACACTTCGTTTTGGACGGGAAATACTCATTATCCATCCTATGTAGGCATTTCTTATGGACTTCAAGTCTTAATTCCGAAAGTTCCTCTTTCTTGAAAGGTGGGTCATAAGAAATCCATGACTAGTCGCTTCTGGTGAAAATCACCGATACTTTTTTGAATGTGAAAATTAAAGACTAGTTAATTTTCAGACTAAAAAATGTACCGGTAATTAGATTAATTTAGAGATTTTTACACTCGTGTAAAAGTTTCGCAAACCGGTTTGCTTTTAAATGTGATTTATTTGTGCTCCATTCCTCAATTTGATCTTTCCTAATTTTAGTATATAGTTGTTGTTTTGATAATATCAGTTGGTAGAATAGTAGAATTCTTTGCGATACTACTTGTGCTCCTACGTCCGCTGCCCTCGTTTGCCGGATTAATCGTTGCCCGGGCGTGGAGGTGAGGGTCAGCAAAGGTGTTGTTTTGTGCGAGCTTTACGAGTGTCTTCCAGCGAAATAGTTTTCAAGCTGTTCCGCTGTTAGTAGAATATTGCATAAACTAATATTATTACACTCGCTAGACATCGCCCTGTTTATTTTTTTATGGTAAAAATTGTGTTTGTTTTTTACAAACTCATTTTCAATATCAGTCATTTTAATGTCAAAAATCTTTTTTAATGTCAAAGTCATTGTTAATGACTAAGTCATTTCTAATATCAGTCATTTTAAATGTCATAGTCATTTTTAATATCAGTCATTTATTAAAGTCATTTTTCAAAGTCATTTTGATGTCAGCCATTTTTTTTTCAAAATCACACCATGGAAATATACATCTTTGATGGAGCTATGCGAGCACTTCCATTTCGATTAGAGAGCTTTGGCTCCTCTCCTTCACCAAAAACACTGGCTTTGGCTACATCAAATTTGTTTTCTCCATCAAAATTCACACAATACATTTTGGAATGATCTATGCGAGCACTTTCAATTCTATAACAAAGCTTTGGCTCCACCTCGTGGCCAAAATCACTGTCCTTCTCTCCACCAAATTTTTTGGCTTCATCCATATTTAAACAGTTCATTTTAGAAGGAGCTATGCGTGCACTTCCAATTCTATAAACAAACTTTGGCTCCTCCTCTCCACCAAAATCACTATGTTTGTCTCCATCAAAGTTTTTTACTCCATCCATATCAAAACAACACAACTCCGAAGGAGCTATGCGTGCACTTTCAATTCTAACACGAAATTCTGGCTCCACCACTCCACCAGTATTATTTTTTCTTGCTCCTTTTTTAGGAACACCATTCAAATTCCTATATGAAACAAAAATTCAGTTATTATTATTATTTGAAAATAAATTACTCTTACAATAATAATTTATTTCTGCAGAAGCAATAAAAGCAATAGATATTTTAATGATTTAAGATATCCATATTCCTTTTTAATATTTAGGACATGATTCTAATGAAAAACAAATCATAACACGTTGTACGACATGTTGATGCATTTAAATTGTTAAAATATAGTTCTTTTATGAAAAATTAAAACTGGACTGGCGTATTGTATGTGGAGCATTATGCAGATTTATGCTTGAAATATATATATATATATATCNGCCTTCTACCGGCTATACGTATTGCGCAATCACACTGCTTTTCTAATCATTTGCATATCTCCCCGACTTGTACCTTCATTGCAAGTTTCATTATAATGCATGAACTTTCTATCCCCTCTGGAAATTTATTTTTTCTAGTTTCAGTTATATCCCTGTTGATTAAAGACATTTACCGACCCAATTTAGCAACAAGCTAAATTTTTGTCAATTATTAGTTACTAGTGAAAATGGAGCATTTCTTACTAAAGTCTCTGTCCTTTCCCCTTGGGCTTAAGTATTCATTTTATCTACATTTCTAATAATGACCATAACTTCACATCCATTCATTCTAAAACTCTTAATCATTATACCCTTTTGTTTCTTATTAAATAATCTTTAAAATAGGCATTTAAATTTTTCAAAAAAAAAACAATATTTTTCCTAAAGATTCTCAAAGCATACTAGATTTTTTTTAAATTTAAAACTGCATTTTCAATAGTTTTAAGAGAAAAACGCTATTATTTTTGATAACATTTGAAAAATTTAAAGTTCCAGAATCTAGATCATTTCAGACGATATATTATATACATCTGAATATTAAGCACTTATATCTGAATCTATATCTCTGGATTTACATCTGAATATAAAATATTAAACAATATTAAACCTACGTTATAAGGATTAAAGGGAAATAAACTTCAGGGTTTATATACTTCTCTCCATCCTGTAAAACTGCTCCTAAATTTTACAGTTTTCATCCAAATCATATTTTCAGTTTCATCTAAATGTTTATTTGTTCCTACATCTTAGTTTGTCCAGGCTAACCGTATGAATATTTAGGAACCATTTTTTTTTCACAAAGACACTTCTTTTATGAAAGACAGTAGCTTGAAAAACTGTTGAAAGCTATTTCATGTACATGAGTTCAGTTCCAATAAAACTCTTGTGTATTTAAAAAGATTGTATGAAATCACAAACATTTTAAGTGCTTCTATATCATTACACCACAAATATTTTATGTACTACTACAGACTCTGGACAATTAAATTGCAACACGTTAATTATCGTGTTATTTCAGAAGCAACTTTTTGTTTTCATAGTCTGGCAATGACCGTAAAGAGTCTGCCATACGCCCGATATTCAGCAAATATCTTAATGCCAGCATTTTATTTCCATAATTTGCTGTTGCGAATAAAACTTAACATATTCATATGCTTTTAGATTTGTAGCTAAGGAATGACAAACATTTTAGGTGCTACTACATCATTACGTCACAAATATTTTATGTACTACTACAGGCTTTAGACAATTAAATTGCAGCACTTTAATTGTCGTGTTATTTCAGAAACAGCTTTTTGTTTTTATAGTCTGGCAATGACAGTAAAGAGTCTGTCTTACGCCCGATATCCAGCGAATATCTACATTTTATTTCCATACTTAGCTGTGGCGAATAAAACTTAACATATTCATATGCTCTTAGATTTGTAGCTAAGGAATCACAAACATTTCAAGTGCTACTATATCATTACATCACAAATATTTTATGTACTACTACAGGCTTTAGACAATTAAATTGCAACACGTTAATTGTCGTGTTATTTCAGAAGCAGTTTTTTGTTTTCATAGTCTGGCAATGACAGTAAGGAGTCTGTCATACACTCGATATGAAGGAACATTTCATATATATATTAAAAATAAGAATTTGAAAGTTTTTCTTTAGATTGATTGGTAACAATAGCTTACTGCCAAACGATAGGAAGTCATCTAGCAATGTTTTGGATTACCTGGTCAAATAGACTTCTCTGGAAAAATTTTTGAATTTGTTATTATCGCTGCAACACCTTGTTTCGTTGAAAAAATTATAAGGTGAATGTTTGTATTTATATGTTTGAAGTGGAATTAATTGCTTGTAATAGTTTTATTTTTCTCACTGTGAAAAAAAGAATTCAAAATATAGTTATTGAAGTTACGTTTTGTTTTTTTAAGCATCATAGCATAATAAAGTAATGAGATAAGGCGGTGTTTATTCACTGGATCACCAAACAATGAAAAACCAGTTTTTCTAAGTTCATGAAAATAAAAGATAAACTTTAATTTTCTTGTACCTTTTGTGATGTTCCGCATCAAAAGTATGTTAATAATATGAAAAACAACTTCTAACCAGTGAGGGAACAGGCATTTTCCTTTACTGGGCATAAATTTCCAAGTGAATAAACAGTATGTGTTAATATGTTGACACTTTAATTTTCAATTCATGATTACAAAAAAAAGTTAACATTTTCCAAGTATTTATATGTTATAATTTCAAGAATAAGCTTGTTTTTAATATTTGTATGGCTTATAAATTCATAAAGAGCATTAAAAAATAGCCAAAATTAAGTGTTCTTTTACTTTGTGTTCATTCACTGGTAAGAGCTGTTCCTTCTCTTGGTTTTCTCACTACTTGTTATTTGAACCTCCAAAACTTTAACACAATATTATGTAAGTTCTCTACAATTTTTTTACATAATTTGCAATTAGTAACAAATATGTTGACACCTTCATTTAACTAAAATTGCGAATTTCGAAATTAATATGATTTTTTAAAAGGCAAGCGAAGCTTAAGTGTTCCTTCACTGGTTAGTTTACCCTACTAATGTATACATAATAAAAAATTTAATTTTTTCAAATTTGAAAAAAAAAACTTACTTTAAACTATGTTTTAAATTGGCCAACTTCTAAATGAAAGTTAATTCAAGACTTTTTGCGAAAAAATTATAACGATTTTATTATACATGTCTTGATGTGATTTTAGGCACAAGAGAGACAAAATAATAATAATAATAAGAGTAGTTAAAAAAATTCCTAAAATATTTGTATTTTATCATCGATTTAAAAGTTAAATTTTTNACCACTGAAAAACGTCGTATAAACGATAACGTCGTATAATCGATTTTTTCTTTCAAAACTAGTAACTAGCTCTGTTTTCAGTTAATTTTAATGTTTAACGTGTTGATTTACGTAAATTTCTAAATTAGACAAAGAAAAACAAACAAATAACCATAAAAAAAATTAAAAAAATTACAGTAAGCAATTTGAATGTACGTTACATTTATTTTATTTATTTATTACTATTTTTTTTTTTTTTTTTTAATACTCCAAATTTCTTATTTTTTTTTCTCTTTAATCGTTTCACGTTACGTTTATACAGAAAAAATTATTTACGGTTGCTTGATGTGAGGATTGACGTTAAGTTTTATTGTTGTCTTTGTTACCTGAGACCATGCCAACGAAATCATATTCATTGTTTGGAGAACACTTATTTCCTTGGAATTAGGCTCTGCAATGCTTCTAGGTTCCAACCAATATGATTACGATCCCAGGGAAGAAGCAGAACATGATGTGCTGTTAATAAAAGCACTCAGGTCGATATTCTGTTGCCACATTTCAATACAATCAAATTTCGTCGCGACGCGTCCATCTCATCTCCTGCATAAATGCTTGCGATTATTTCTCGCCATGTTACTTGTCTATTAACGCTGACAATCATGTGCACACATCGATGGACTCTGTCATTAAGTACAGGCAGTCCAGTGACAGGCAACGTTGTCCATGGAGGGGATATATATATTTCGCATATATATATTCCTATATATATTTCGCACATTATATATATATATGCACACCGGACAAAAAATTAGTCACCCTTAGAGAAATCAGGAAAAGATCATTTAATAACGTGTAACACCGCCTCTAGATTTGATTACCGCCTGGATTTAGTTAGGAAGTGAGCCCGCATGGTTTTGCAAGTACATCGAATACAGTTTAAGCCCTCCGTTGAGGATTTGATCGCGCAAATTCACGAAATTGTGAGAATGCTGATTTTGGCGTTTCACCCGTTGTTCCAACATGTCCCACAAATTTTCAATGGGGTGCAAGTCTGGTGATTTTGCAGGCCAGCCGAGATGTAATGGAATGTCTGAGTGTTCATAAAACCAGTCACATATACTTCCAGCCCCATGAACTTTGCTGTTGTCATCTTGAAAAATAGGGGTATCGACAACACACTCTGCGTGAAGAGGGTGACTGAAAGGCAACTCCTAATTGTCCAGAACTTTCAAATAAGCATGTTGGATCATGTTAGTGGCCACCTCAGTGAGGGAGCCCAATCCATAATAAAAATAACACCACCAAGATATGACAGACCCGCCTCTTGAGCCTAAACTTCCACAGAGTCAGGATGAAATGCTTCATCTGGTCTGCATTGCACTCGCAGACGTGCGTCTTTTGAATAAATGCAAAAACGTGATTCGTCAGACCATATTACATTCCGCCAGTCAGCAACTGTCCACGTTCGGTGACTTCTAGCCCACTGAAGTCGCGCAGCTTTATGTGCCCGCGTGAGCAATGACCTCTTATGAGATGTTCTCGACTCCATATGTTCATTGCATGCAGCTCCATTCGCAATGTTTTCTCACTAACAGACTGGGATGGATCTTCATTTAGTAGCTGAAGTAATTTCTGTCCAGTTTGGAAGCGATTTTGATTGAAAAGTCGTGAAACATGTCTCCGGTCACTTTCGTGCAGGATCTTTTTCCGACCACAATTCTGACGGCGTCTTTCGTGGCCATGTAGTGGCCACCACTGCTTGTAGACACGTTGAACAGTCAGCTTTGAAACGCCAGCAACTTTATTCACCTTATGACCATTGGCACGGCCAAACACAATTGCCCCTTTCTGCCACTCTATCACATATTTATTCTTACCCGTATTTACACACAATTTCCGCTTCAAACAAAAATATCTCACTGATAGCTACCTGTCTTTGATCAGGTTGAAGCATTGTGCATGCAGTTGATCACGTCACTTGACCACTGCGTCATCTAACGAAACCTAAGGATTCATATCGGTGCTTGCGCACAAGGGTAACTAATTTTTTGTCCGGTGAGCTTATATATATATATTTATAGCATTTTGCAGTTTTCAATGGGTGGTTGTAAACAAACCCCTTTTTCCGGCGTTCTGTGTTTCGGGCACAGTATCAAAAATACGAAATTTCTTTGTTAATTTTTTTTGAAATTTTAACATACATTAAAGCGTGCGCTGCCGTGAAAACATTATTTTTTTAATATTTATTAAAAAAAATAGAAGACAAAACCACTAGGAAAAAATTTAAAATCTTTATAACTTGCTAAACTTGCAGTTTAAGTGCAGAAGTAAAGCGCGCTACAAACAAATATGCAGGCTAATATAAGTTATCGAAAATGGAAGAAATATTATCTTTTACCCGTAAGCAGTAATCTAAAACATAAATATGTTAATTCTTTTTTGTCCAAATTGAATTTTAATTTCTAAGCTTTTCAATTTATTAAATTTTAATACTAAGTGTTAATAAAATGTTAGCTAAATATTCACATCTTTTTTGATCACGAATTTTAAGTTCTCAAACTTAATATTATCCTTGAAACATACTTTTATATATATAACTACATCATTGAACAGCTGACCCAATTTTTGGACTTACGACTAGTAATGTTCAACTCAACTCCGTAGCCTTGTACTGTTGAGCCCAATCCAAGACAAGGGAACTCCTGAATCAGGTAATTGCCTTCGTGAAGGATTTTTCAATTGAACTAACCCGCATTTGCGTTACATGGAGACGAAAACCACGAAAGTATCCCACGGTTAGTCTGACGGCAAAGGGACTCCCATGATCTGTCTACCAGTAAGGATATTTCACGTCAGCACTGTGGTCGTTTCAAGCCGGATGCGGATTCGTATCGACTAGCCATCGCTAGGATCGAACCCGGCTCACCTCATTTAAAAGCGAATGTTCTATCTCCTAAGCCAGTGTTTCCCAAAGTGTGGTACGCGTACCCCCAGGGGTACGGGAACAGTTTAGCGAGGGTACTCATTCTTATGCGAAATATCTTGCAACAAACGAAAATCTCATAAAAATTTATTTAAAAACAAAGCTAGCCATGAAAATTTACGATTACGCATTTTTCTATTGGCTATTTTTTGCAGAGTTAACAGTTAACAATTACTGGTGTCAACAGTCAGTTGTGATTTTTAACTTTAATGCAATTTTTATAGTAAAAAATACATTCATTTTTTATTAGTGGTACACAGAGTTACGAAAAATTTAGAAAGGGTATACAAAAGTCATAAGTTTGGGAAACACTCCCCTAAGCTGTCGCGGCTCCTTGTACCACCGTCCTTAATATTATTATAAATGAAAATATCATAAACTTTAATTAAAAAAATTGGTACTTAATGGTTATTGATATCATGATGCCAAGTTCGCCAACAATTAGAACAACGCTAGGCTCTGATTTATACAGGTCACCTTCTACTAATAATACACATAGGTGCATGGAATATGACAATGTCATGTATATTATACAAAGCGATAATTATTTAATTCATTATTGTGAATGTTGCTACATTTTATTGGGGTAACAAAAAGATCGATAGCAATGTAGAAATTAGACTAATGAGGAAAATATCGTGATACATTTTTGGCAATGCATAGCGATATTAAAATTTGTACCTATTAGTTATGGGTATTAATGTTTAAGTGACAACTCGAAAAAGCAGTCGCCAGCACATGGTCCTTTTAACCGATAAGTAGAAGGTAAAGAATTTGAGCGAAAACAGAGAATAGATATCCAAAAACTAAAGTAAATTTTATATTTGAATACTCGCATTTAAAACTTATGAAGATCAGTTAAGTCTCAATTACTGGGACTCGATAATATAAAAAAAGTTTATAATATCAAAAAATTTTCGTTTAGGCTTAAAAAATTAAATAAAATTAGTTGGCAAGCTAAAACTAATTACCAATTAAACGTGCCTGATAAAAGTAAAGATTGATTTTAACTTTTTAAAGTAAATACTCATTTACTCGGTTATGCTGTCTTCTAGTTCCTGAACCACGCCATGAAGCTAAATTCCTTTTTTAACTTTAATTTTTATCTAAGATTTATTATCATGTATTCTTTTAACTTGAAATTTATAAGAGTTAAAAGTTCGTTTCCTTCTGGAGAAAAAAACCCTTACAAATAAAATTCATCGGCTCGCATAGTTAATAATGGCAAATAAGTGCACAGTTTGAATTTCGAAAATTTGCTAATTTTATTTATCATCCAACAATGCTCCATTGCGATAATTACTTTTACATCGCAATGGTGCCACTGTTTTATATATATATATATATATATATATATAAAGCTCAAAATGAAGATAAAACAAAGAAAAATCACAGACATATGGAAAAAAAAGGGGGAGGAAAAAAATAATCTGGAAAAAAAGGATAAATTTTTTTTTAAAAATCCGGAAAGTATAAGATATATTCTTTTCATCAGCCCACACGATTATATCCGCAAAAAAGTGATACCTTGCGCACATCCATTTTCGGGCCCATCCTTGGTAACTAACAAATCAAACGCACTTTAAAACAAAACTCCTATAATTACGCCCAATTTGTGCCTTTGTTTTCGTATTTTGCAATCTGGCAATCTTGTTACGAAAATACTTTAAATCTTTTTGAAAAATTTCCCGGTCATGTAAGTTCATTTGAATTCGCTACTCGCTTTATAGACTATGTTTTATTCTGTTTTTTCTTTATATTTTATTTTCTGTTTTTACATGTTATTTTTACTTTTTGTGTTCTATTTTTTATTTGTTGTAATTTTTGTAAAAATTTTTTGAGTGCTCCTCACACTATTGTATTGATATATTTTGCATTATTATTTTTCTTTTTCCCCCTTTTTTCATATATCTTTAATTTTCCTTTATTTTATCTTCATTTTGAACTTATTTTATGAGTTCTAGTTACTTGCAGCTTATGCGCACTAAATGAAACTTATTGTTTTTCTTAATTTTCTTCGTGTTTTTTGCATGTATATATATTCTTGCATAGCAATGTTTTTGAATAACATGGGTATATTCAAAATGCTCTTTTCAAAACACGGTGGACTTCTTATTTGCTCCAAATGGGTATTAACTGCTAATAAAATAATAAAAGTGGTATCATGAGGAAGTAAAGTGACTATGCTCTACATGCCACAAATATCACCCTGATGGACAACCGCGAAGTTTTCTTTTCCATCATTAAAATGGAGCAAAATGTGGGAATAAAAGGAACAGTAAAGTTCATTGCATATAGACTCTTTTGTGGACATTAATGATAAGAAGAGAACGTTAAAAATGCTCATTTGTTCGTTTAGAACCCCCTACATTAAAAATGACGAAACGGTATTAAACTTGTTNAAACGCACTTCAGCAATGCAGTAAGAACGGCACTTTAAAACAAATCTCCTCTAGTTACGCTCAATTTGTGCTTTTGTTTTCATATTTTGCAATCTGGCAATCTTGTTACGAAAATATTTTAAATCATTTTTGAAAAATTTCCCGTTCATGTAAGTTCATTTGAATTCGCTACTCACTTTATAGATTATGTTTTATGTTTTATTCTGTTTTTTCCTTATATTTTATTTTCTGTTTTTACATGTTATTTTTACTTATTGTGTTCTATTTTTTATTTGCTGTAATTTTTGTAAAACTTTTTTGAGTGCTCCTCGCACTATTGTATTGATATATTTTGCATTATTATTTTTCTTTTTCCCCCTTTTTTCATATATCTTTAATTTTCCTTTATTTTATCTTCATTTTGAACTTATTTTATGAGTTCTAGTTACTTGCAGCTTATGCGCAATAAGCATAGCAATGTTTTTGAATAATATGGGTATATTCAAAATGCTCTTTTCAAAACACGGTGGACTTTTTATATGCTCCAAATAGGCATTAACTGCTAATAAAATAATAAAAGTGGTATCATGAGGAAGTAAAGTGACTATGCTCTACATGCCACAAATATCACCCTGATGGACAACCGCGAAGTTTTCTTTTCCATCATTAAAATGGAGCAAAATGTGGGAATAAAAGGAACAGTAAAGTTCATTGCATATAGACTCTTTTGTGGACATTAATGATAAGAAGAGAACGTTAAAAATGCTCATTTGTTCGTTTAGAACCCCCTACATTAAAAATGACGAAACGGTATTAAACTTGTTAAAAAAAATTATAATGCTTTTTAACTTAGTAATTCATTTTTTCTCATATCTCGTACCACTTGCGTGATAGAAAAGCTAACTCTGCAGTCTCCCGTCAGGTGGAGCTGTAAACAATCTAATCATTAACACATAGCCATTCTATTGTGCCCTGTCACCTCCTTTGCAATTACGCTGCGAAGTTAAGAAGGTTACGAGCTTATGTGTTTGTTTGAACTAAAGTGACTAAGTATACTACTATGACTAAGTGTATTACTAAGTGCCTTGCTTAGCTATATACCTGGATATAATAACATAATGCATACTATATATGCATTATGTAATTAAACATACAAAAAATGTCATTTATATCTTAATATTTTTGTTATTCACTCTTATATGTGACTCACTCATCATAGAAATTAACATACTCACTCATATACAAAAAATTCCATTTATATCTTAATAATATTTTTGTTATTCACTCATATATGTAACACTCATCATAAAAATTAACATACTCACTCACATACAAAAAATGCCATTTATATCTTAATAATATTTTTGTTATTCACTCATATATGTGACTCACTCATCATAAAAATTAACATACTCACTCATATACAAAAAATTCCATTTATATCTTAATAATATTTTTGTTATTCACTCATATATGTCTGGCGTTTTTGCAGAGCAATTAACTATTCGTATTTTTTTCCCACAAATTATCAGTCTATTTTAAAATTACACTAAATGAATTTTTCATTTTACAGTAACAAGTGTAGTTTTTATCTTAACACAAACTTAAATACCTAAAAAAAAGTGTACCTAAGAAAAGCATATTATTTAAGTCATAAAGCATATGTTCTATTTCCGCTCGAAATGAATTGAAAGCGAAATGGCGGTAATGTCGAAAGAAATATATAAAAGCATCAAATTTAGGTTATCGTAGATTATTCGGCATATTTTAAACCACAGAATTGTAAGTGCGAAGCAACTACACAAATGCCAGATGTTTTTATAGACCTAGTTTAAAAACGAATGATAATACTTAAATTATAAAAAAAAAACTGGCAGCACTCGGGCGAGGGGTTAGTATAAAAAAACATCACTCCGACTCCAAAAATGGGCTAAGCGAAATTCGGTTCAATTTTTTTTTTTTATGTACCATCCGGGTTAAGATCCCCTCCTACCCGAATGTACGGTGGAGCAACGACCCAAAATAACCTCCCATACTGGGGCTGTATGGAGTAAAAAGTTCGTGCCCCTACTTTTTTTTTCTTCACCCATATACCATCTTTAAAAAAATTATTCTCTTCAAGATATGATAAATTATTAAAAAAACACCAATGAAAAAATATAAAAGAATATTTTTCGAGGGGTTACCAACAGTATGAAATAGTAAGTACCCTCACCTCGATTTAAGAAGGGGAGTTTTGATGAGGGGCGACATCAGGGATTGAAGCCACGCGCTTGGGATGAGGCCTGTAACAAAAGAAATAGTTCACTGTGTGTAAAGTAATAGCAGTGGGGCTATTTTTTATACATTCATTTTGTAGTTTGTGCAAAAAAAGGCTTTCTCAAAGCTGCCTTACTTACCTCCTTGTGTGTATATTGCTCATACAAATGCTTTTTTTTTCTCCTACTTTAAAAATTTTAAGGCGGTTTGGAGAATTGAAGACATCATGCAAAGGGGTTGTTGCCCTTATTCCAATGCTAGTTATATAGACGGATGGGGGCAGTTGCCCCGGGACTGAACCCTCTTTTTATTTGTTTTGGAACATACTTTGTATGAATTAATATAAGCTCTAAATTATTTAATTTGTTCTTGCTTATTATAAATTCGATTGAACCCATTCATGCGTAAGAAAATTGAACCTTAATATTGATACGTATATCTATTAAACGATACACATTTGCTGTAATTAAATAGGGTGTTTAATCGTGCCATGTTACCAATCAAGTCAAACTATAGTATGGTGATTTGCTGTACACATTTGCTGTAATGTCGGTGATGCGCATTTGCTGTAATTAAATAGGGTGTTAAATCGTGCCATGTTACCAACCAAGTCAAACTATAGTATGGTGATTTGCTGTACATATTTGCTGTAATGTCGGTGATACACATTTGCTGTAATTAAATAGGGTGTTAAATCGTGCCATGTTACCAATCAAGTCAAACCATAGTATGGTGATTTGCTGTACTCATTTGCTGTAATGTCGGTGATACACATTTGCTGTAATTGAATAGAGTGTTAAATCGTGCCATGTTACCAATCAAGTCGAACCATAGTATGGTGATTTGCTGTAATGTCGATGATACACATTTGCTGTAATTAAATAGGGTGTTAAATCGTGCCATGTTACCAATCAAGTCGAACCATAGTATGGTGATTTGCTGTACACATTTTCTGTAATGTCGGTGATACACATTTGCTGTAATTAAATAGGGTGTTAAATCGTGCCATGTTACCAATCAAGTCGAACCATAGTATGGTGATTTGCTGTACTCATTTGCTGTAATGTCGGTGATATACATTTGCTGTAATTAAATAGGGTGTTAAATCGTGCCATGTTACCAATCAAGTCGAACCATAGTATGGTGATTTGCTGTACTCATTTGCTGTAATGTCGGTGATACACATTTGCTGTAATTAAATAGGGTGTTAAATTGTGCCATGTTACCAATCAAGTCGAACCATAGTATGGTGATTTGCTGTAATGTCGGTGATACACATATGCTGCAATTAAATAGGGTGTTAAATCGTGCCATGTTACCAATCAAGTCGAACCATAGTATGGTGATTTGCTGTACACATTTGCTGTAATGTCGGTGATACACATTTGCTGCAATTAAATAGGGTGTTAAATCGTGCCATGTTACCAATCAAGTCGAAAGATAGTATGGTGAAATCAAGTTTAAGAAGTACCATAATATAATCCAACATTGCACCCTATTAAGGTTGTGACAAGTTTGTTTACTCCACACTTTCAAACACTGATTGTCGCCCACTCGGTTTTGATGGTTGTAAAATTGCATCAGATGCTAATATAAATTACTTTTTGAGAGGCATTTTACTTTAATTATCTTTAAGTATTTTATTTATTCATATACGTATTACTTTTTCAATTTTATCATTACATTCTCAGAAATAGAACCCTCACTTTTGACGGCTCAGTAATCCTTGAGCTATATTTCGTTAATTTTGAAAATAATGTCACAAAATCATGTGATTTGTAACGAAACGTGAACTCTCAAATGTATGGCAAAAATGTCTCCTCAACTCGAAACTTCATTGTTGCGCATTGTGGGAGAGTGTTAACTAGAATGATGAAACTTAACGATCGAAAATAAAGTGACGAAGTTAGCCGACTGACTTGTATGGTGGTGAATGAATTGACCCTGGTGCCCAGAAGATCCCGGGATCGAATCCCACTTCGAGCATGGGTGTAATTTGTTCTCTCTATCCTTCTAGTATTGTTCAGCGACAGTGATTCTCCTATATGGTGCCCACGATAAAGTAATTATTAAACAAATTGAGTACTGTAGGCACTAAATTTTTTTCTGTAAAAATAGAATGACGAAATATTTCTTTAATTTTGACGAAATTTGTTTCTTCGAAGAAGTGACGATAGTTACTTTGTCACTTTGACGATATTTTGGCTTGGAGCATATACCATGAAACGGTTTTGCCGAAAACGATGGAAGTTTCGTGATATTTGAGTATCCATTTTTTATAGTGTAGCAGTATGTATCAAATGTTCGCTTACTAAATTATTTTTATTCCTTATTTTCAAGTTCAACTTGAAGTTGATTCTTTGAAATTTCTAAATTAAAAGTTTTCAGACAGCTTAGCTTCTATTAATTATTTCAAATATGGAAGAATGCTGAATAAATATTTTAAATGAGTCACGGCTATTTTGATCGAGTTTCGTTGAATATTTCTGGCTTTAGGACTATTTTTCCTAGATTTAAAATTTGTTCCTGGATTAAAAATATTTTTAGTACGACTGTCTAATACATTTTTTTTCATATATTTATTTTATTTTTGTGCTCAAAAATTAGTGATTGTTTAATTTAATCCGATATTTCTATTGGTTATAACATTAAAAGAATAAGTTTAATTTTTGAAACCTCGTAAGATGCAAGATACGATGGCAATAAATTAGACTGCCTGCAATAACCAAGCTCTTTCTGATTTGCCTGTCGAGCTGAAAGCTTTCAAATTTAATCCTAAAATAGCATTAATTTTTGTACCGATTTCTTGACAAGTATGACAGCCTGAAATATTTCTCAAATTATATTAAGTAAGTAAATGACTTGTTTCATACGTCACTCACGAATTACTAGTAATCTAAATCCCAACTCAATTTTCTGGACCTTTCTATAAATGACTTTCTCCAAAACTTCAAATCTTGCATGCTTTAAGAATTATTTTTTAGATTAAAAATTAGTTATTGAAAACTACTTAAAACTCGCCAAAGCTGCGTTTCAGGAGAGGAAAGAAGTTATAACGACGTCCCGCTATAGCAGAATGGTTTGCTCCAGCAGTTTCTGTCAATAGCCAAGCCTTGACAGCACTTTATTCTAATCCAGTGAACTTGTCTCTTAACGCGCTTTGAGTTGATTAAACTTCCCATTTTAAGTTCTGAAAGGGGTAAAAAGCTATAATTCTTTTTTCTCCCTCATTTTCTTGGCGACGGTTATTCAGGAGAGACGTCGACTTCAAATTAAACCTTAGAATCCCCTATTCCCCTTACCCCATTTCCCTATATTCCCTTAAGATAGACGATGAGGGTGTCGTATGCCGTAACTAACTCTTTTATTTTTCTTGGAAACTGCAAAAAAAAATTTCTAAGAACAAAAAATAAAATAATTTTTTTCTTTTATTTAACGGGAAAATTTTGGAGCGCGCCAAAAGTTCTTAGCCTTCCCGTGTTAGGAGGCTCATTTAATTTGAAAATTCTGCATTGGGAAAACCCAATTACTACTGGCACACGCACACACAAAAAGATGAAGAAAATAGATGGAAAAAATCACATAACAAAGTTTGGAAGACAAGAAAAAGAAGAAGGGGAAGAAAAAACTTCTTGGATCAGACGAAGGGGTTGGGTCTGCTTGGTCTTTGGACCGGAATGAGTTTTTAATGCTTCCCACATTTGCATATCCGGCTATTTCCCGTAATTTCTGCATTCACTGTTTTTTAAGATAGAGGAAAAGGGCGTGTGGTAAAGTAGCTTGAAGACGCACGGAATGAGGAATTGGAGAAGAATAGAGTATGACTTCTAAGGATATATAGGCTAAAGCCGAAATTTTAATAGAGGTTTAGCGACGTAAGTCAAATATGTAAAGCGTTTCCTTGGTATAGTCGAATACCATGGTACGAAATTAATATAGATTATATTCCATGACATTAACTAACTTTATTAATTGGCAAGGCAGTTTTAATATGTTTAGTGTTTAGCTGGCATATTCGACTACCATGACGTGAAATTAGTATGGACTGTGTTCCATGACATGAAATATCTTCTTAGTTGGTTACGTAACTCAAATATGATTAGCGTTTCGTTGACATATTCGAATACCATGACACGAAATTAAAATAGATTATATTCCATTGCACGAATTAGCTGGTTAGCGATGTAATGTTTCGTAGCACATTCGATTACCCGGGTGCGAAATTAGCATGGATTGTGTTTCTTAACTTCAACTTGCTTTATTAGTTAGCATCATAAGTCAATTATGTCTAGCGTTTTGTTGGCATATTCAAGAAACCTGCCACGAAATTAGTATGGATTATATTCTTTTGGCACAAACTAACTTTGAGAATTACAAGCTTAAAAGGAAGCTACACCGAAGAGCCATTACATTATGACCACCCTGCTAATAACATGTAGGACCACCTTTAGCCCTCAAAACTGCTAGCATCCGCCGTGGCATTGATTCCACAAGGTGCTGATAGGTAGTCTGAGGTATCTGGTACCAAGCGCTCACCAACTGGTCCTGCAATTCCCTCACATTGCGAGGGGGTAGCGTGGCAGCACGAATTTGGTTTTCCAAGTAGGACCACAAATGCTCTATTGGATTAAGGTCAGGTGAATTTGGGGGCCAAGACATGACTTGAAAGTCACTGGAATGTTCCTCGAACCAATCCATGACGATTCGACCCTTATGACATGGTGCATTATCCTGTTGGTAAACACCATCCCCCGCAGGAAAAACTGTTGCCATGAATGGGTGAACCTGGTCTGCAACTATGTTCAAGTAGCTTACAGACGTCAGGGATTGTTCTATGAGGATTATGTGTCCTAATGTGCCTCATGAAAACATTGTTCCTGGGCGAGCCCATTGTTATAGATGGAGGGTGGTCATAATGTAATGGCTCTTCGGTGTATATCGTAGGGAAAACTTATTATGTCCAAAAAAATTTTCCCTCCTATTAGAATACTAAAATTTGAAGTTTAGAGAAAATGAGTTCACTTAAAACAAAATGAACCAAAATAAACCATGAAGTTTCAAATGCTAAAAAAGTGTAATCAAAATGCAAACAAATATTGCAGGATTACTTCCATTACATAATCATTAGTAATTCCTGAACGTAATACTGAGTATGTAAAACGTTTTTCAAAGAGAATTTCCTCGAGCATTAATTCTATTAAACAAATATAGATTCCACAAAGGTGTGTAAAGCTGCCAGCCTGAAGTTCGAATTTGCCATGAAAGCGTAGCCCGTCGTAAAAAACTTTTAGCTCAACGCCAAGGAAATGTATAAGCTCTTGGCTAACATTTCGTGGCAAAATTCAAATTAGGACTGCCTCCGATTTAATTATGTTAAATTATGCAGTCTATTCAATCCTGTTCGAACAGTTTGGTTTCTACCTTGATAGCATAAAAATAAAAATAGGAAAACTTTAGTAGAGTCAAGTTTGTGTGCTTTAATTTTTCGTGCAAGTAACTTAAACAATTAAAAGCTGGAAGGCAATGAACAGACAAAAAATGTGAAGTTTATATTTACTATTAACTTTCTTTTCTCATTAGAATATATTTTTTTGTGTTGCAGAAAAGTACACTAAGGAAATGTTTGTGCTATTTTCGTTTCCGTAAAAATCATAAGCAAAAAAAGTTGAACATTATATCTTAGGTATAGATAAACTTTACAAAATTAGCATCTCATTAGAATATATTTTTTATGTTAGAGAAAAGTACACTAAGGAAATGTTTGTGCTATTTTCGTTTCCGTAAAAATTATAAACGAAAAAAGTTGTATATGATATCTTAGATATAGATAAACTTTACAAAATTAGAATTCTAATTGTTATTACTTTTGAATTTAAGACATGTTGGTACTTAGATGCTCACAGAAAGATTTAAATTGTCTCTGAGGAAAAATAAATTTTTAAGTGCTGATGACACTAAGCAACCAAGTGGAGGCAACTAAGTTAAGAAACCGGTTTTTGGTTTCTCGTTTGTAATCACACGTTACAACCTTCGCTACCAGAACGGCACTGGTATTGGACTATTATAGTATATAACAGTCCAATACCAGAACTTATATTTTTCAATAAAGTTTATTGCTAAAAGCTCTTTTAATTATCATGGAAGCGATTATTGACGATGTACTTGAAGTAGGCGTTAAGTTGATAGCTGAGGTTCTGAAAGAAGAACTAGAACAGAAAAAAGGTGATTTAAAAGCAAAATAATTTCTTTCGTTTGCTTTCAAAATTTCATTAGTACTCGGAAATATATCTATCAAAATCTGTCAAAATGAGTTTAAAAAGCTTAGCGTTCAAGCTATATAATTTTGAATTTTCAAATATTTAAACATTTTTAATTAGTAATATGCTAGTTTTTTTTTTAATTCACTTTTAAAATTCAATAATAATTTTTAACTTTTAATATCTCCACAGAGGAAATTAGTTTATATGGAATTAGTTTATTCGCATAATCTTTGTTATTTATGTCCCAAAGACAAGGATACGTTTGAAAAATTTCCAAAAAAAAAATACATATATCACTAGAATTCCATTTAAAACTAATCATAGCTAGAAGATTAAACCAAGTTCAAATTTAAAAGATAAAAATTCAGGATGCGTCAGAATCAGCACGTGTATTTTGTTTACTAAATGGTTGCTAGTTAAGGTTGAAAGTATTTGGAAACTACTAGTTGACACGTTTCAACTAATCTGGTTGCTCCACTAAAGTTGAAAGGTTTTAACTTCAGTTGCTAGTTGTAAGCAGGTTAAAAGCGACCGGGCAACCATCATATGACACGTTTCAACTTCAACCGAAACCGCTAGTTGCTTTCAACTAGGTTGCCTCGTGTCATATAGCCTTTTAGGAAAAAAAATAATGTTTGGAAAACTACTCACTGTTTGCGCATTCATTTTATTTTTTTCGTTTGATGGCTTAATTATATAAAATTATTAAATTCTTTAATGCAACGCTTACAAAAATTAAAGTATATGTCGGTTTTTATATGTATATCCATGTATCAAATTTTTGATATTGTCCTAATATGCAGTCTACATGTGTAGCTATTTCACGGATTAATAAATGGCGCTGTTATAGTATTGTATAGTGGAGTATACCGGGCAGTAACATTAAAAAATGTCAATGCAGGGTATACCGGGCAGTAGCGCTTACCCTTAAAAGAATATCAGTTAATGTATACCGGGCAGTGGCACTAAAAGAGCAGAACTAAGAAGCACTCAATTATTTTTTTAAAAAAATGACTATTACACTTGTTGATTTCATGTTGGGATGTTACCAATTCTTTTTATTGAATATTATCTACTTCAAGTTAGCCTGCCAGTACAAATACTGCAATAAAACAAAACAACTGAATTTGGGCATNTAGCTATTTCACGGATTAATAAATGGCGCTGTTATAGTATTGTATAGTAGAGTATACCGGGCAGTAGCACTAAAAGAGCAGAACTAAAAAACAGTCAATTATTTTTTTAAAAAATGACTATTACACTTGTTGATTTCATGTTGGGATGTTACCAATTCTTTTTATTGAATACTATCTACTTCAAGTTAGCCTGCCAGTACAAATACTGCAATAAAACAAAACAACTAGATTAGGCATTTGATCTAACGAAAATATTCGTTTATTTATGCCATTTAGTGCGTGAATTCCCATTTTTTTTTATACATTGGATTTCAAAATTAAAAAAATTAAAACAATTGATCGATTATTACTAGATCTACTGGACAAATTTCAATGAAATATATTACGATTAAGGATTGATATAATACAAAGATTAAGCATTTAACAGTTGTAATAAACGCGCGTGATCTTCTATAACACTTAACGGAGTCGGAAGATATGAATATACAGACTCATAAAGAGGTTTCATATTGAAACCAAGGCAGTTTAAAAGACATTATATCAATTGATTCCATTCGTTTAGCAGCGTTTTATTCAATACCTACTTGGTAGCCGAAGGGGCAATGTCAGTTCTATGTGATCTCCCCAGAATTTCCCTGCCAAATTCTGCAGGTTTAAGGTCTGGAGATTTCGCTGACCAATCCATCGGATGAATATCTTCATTTTTTTTAAAAAAAAAACGTTAACCTGATGAAGCTCTAACTGGCCTTGCGTTGCCGTGGATTGAAATGAAATCAGAACCAACTGAAACCCTAAATAGGTTACCGTAAGGCTCCAATACCTCATTCCTATGTCTCAAACTTGTCAATGTGTGACCGGAGGAGTGTGCGGCTTTTCACCATGATGCCTTTTCATACCACTAAACCACAATAATGAATTTCCATCGAAGGTGGGAGTAATGCATCTATCCACAATTCTCTTCATATAAAAGTAAGAATCATTTAAACTACATGCCGTGATTTCTAACTGAAAATCAGGCGGTTTAAAAGTTCCTGCATTGATCTAAATCGTTAAGCAAAGCTGTTTTCAGATTGTTGGAGAAAGTTTGTGATCTCCAAGTACCCTTACTCACTGCCTCTTTTCAAGTCATGGTATAAAGTTTGTATGTCTGTAAGATTAAGTCTTTGACCTATTTATTCTGTAACCACTCTTTCTTACGTAATACAAATGTTCGCAACTTCATTTTTTTTCGATCTAATGTTTAAACCAACTTTTATAGAGTTCTGTTCAGTTACTTACTTATCCTATTTCATGCCCGGTGGCTCGTAAGGCCCGTATCTTTTTGCGCCAGCTCACTGGGTCTTTTATACAAGATCTTGCCGCAGACCAGGCATCCCACCTGTCTTCTTTCACTTTTCTTCTCCATGTTAACATGGGTCTGCCTCTTTTTTGTCTGCCTTCTGGTGCCCACGTTAAGGCTGCTGATGGTTTCTTGTAGGAGGCATTCTCAATACGTGTCCTATTCCTTTCTATCTTTTTCCTTTTATACTAATAGTAATTGTTTCTTGTCTGGCTTTACTGTGAAGTTCTGACATTGATCTCGTCTGAGACCAGAATATTTTTAGAACATTTCTCCAATATCTATTTTACCAACTATTTAGTTTCGTGCTCTGAAGTTTTGTTAGTTTCCATGTTTCTGACCCATACAACAGTACACTCCTTACCATTGAATTAAAAATGTTATTAGCATTAAATTATTTGACCTCCAAACTTTTAAAAGTTTTTTGAAGCAGAACTGTGCTTGTGAAATTCTTGCTCCTATTTAGGCATCTGTTCCACGCTCCCTATCAATAGTTGCATCAAAGTAAGTAAATTTTTCAACATCCTCTATTTCGCCACTTTCAATTTTAACTACACGCTGAGTCTTGCTATTTATTCCCTATAGTCTTGCTATAGTCTTTGTTTTATTTTTATTTATTTTCAATCCAACATTTCCTGTATATTTTTCAAAAATAGTGGTTTTGGATTGGAGATCATCAAATTTGCTGACAAACAGTACATTGTCATCCCCAAATTCCATATCTTCTAATGTTGTAGAGAAGATCCATCGAATTCCTCTTTTTATTTTTCTTCTTTTTTCTAGGATTGTACTTTTCATTATCCAATCAATTATAATTATGAACAATAACCCTGACATTACACATCCCTGTTTGACCCTAGTCTCAATGGTCAGGCTTCCATTCGCCTCAACACAACTCGTTGAATTTCTGTACAGTTCTTTAATAATATTTATTATAAATGTTTTAGGAATGCCATATGACTCTAGAAATTTCCATAGCATCTCTCCATTAATAGAATCTATGGCTTTCTGAAAATCAATAAAATTCATGCGTACAATGATGTATTAAATTCGTGACTTTGTTCACTAATATTCTTTAATCCAGTTATTCAGGGCCCAGTTATTCTCTGTCCAGTTTTCCTGGAAATATTAAACTAAATTTAAAAACTCTACTTATTTTGAACACAAACGTAATTACTTCTTTATAAGTTACTATGAAGTCATTGAATATATATTCTGTTCTAGTAGTACATGAGATTATAGCTATTCTTATAATTTTTATCAATATAAAAAAGGAGTTTAAGATCATAGCAATAAATTTATTTGTACACAACTATTAGAATTTCCTCACCATGTACTAGACATAGTTAGACTGCATTATTTACGATTACTTCTGAAACACATTGTATGTACATTTTACTAAAGTATAAATTACTTAATTAAAATGCACATATAATGTGTAAAATGTACATATAATGTGTAAAGTTAAGTAATTTATTAGCTAGGATTACTGGATTATATAAGCTTTTATGACCCTTAAAAACATGACTCTACTGAAAATTCTACAAACTCTTCCGTATAACTTTTCAAATTGCGTTATCGCCATTTTTTCTCATTATTTCCATTTACTTCAACATGACCATTCTAATAAAATGACCTTTTAAAATCAAACGGTCACGAGAAAAAAAACTTTTATCTAACAAATGTACCGACATTAAAACGAAAGAAACTTTAAATATGTATCATTTTACCAGAAGAGATGACGATGAAAAAAAATGTCTACTTTTTAAGAGTCGATAAGTGCTGCAGCTTCAGCTAATGGAAGCTCTTTGCTGCTCGTGCCACTGACTTGGCCTACTTTACCACATACCGTAAGCCCCAAGTATATAGCAGTACTTTTCTATAAAAGCGTAATCAGTGACGACGACCGCCCTCGGTCATATTACGGGCTGTTAAATGCCTGCCAGAAATGGCAGTCTTCTATTAAGACGGTTTTCTTTCTTTTTTGTTCTTCTTTTTTTAACTTTCCCGCCCTTCTTATATTTTTGCGCACCAAAATATGAAGGGAATGGTAGAGCAATTTAATGCGCCTCGGTTGGTAGACTTAAAAGAAGATTTGCCATTGGCTTCAGAACTTGAGCAAAGTCTTGATATATCTATATAGAATGGTATTTTTTTATTATTATTTCTTCTTTTTTTTGGATGATGGGTAGATGAGGATATTTAGTTTGATTTGACGTTGGGCTGGAAGACTTTCTAAAACTTCTTCATTGTGTTCACTTTCGGCATTATTTTTGAGGTAGATGCGCTGCGGTGGTTGAGCTGAAAGTGTCATTAGCTGAAATGAGTCGATGTTCTCTATAAGCTTCTTAATCTTTGGGGAATTTTCTGATGCTTCAAGGTCTTCTGGGATATGTTATTTCCATTTTGTAATAATATTAAAGGGAAACTGTTTTAGGCTGTGAATGGCTGTTGAGTTTTTATAAAATTAGTACACTGTAAAAAGAGAAGAAGAAAAAAAACCTGTTAAATTTACAGGAAAAAAAAACTACTAGCTGGTGTGCCAGCATAAAACCTTCAATTTCAAAGAAAAACTGTTCTCTAAAATCCCACTTTTTTAAGCGGAACTCAGTTATTTTAAGAAAAAATTCAAACGGTTGAGTTTTTTAAAATTAATACACTGTAAAAAAAGTTCTATGACATTTACATGAAAACTGTCAAGTGGAGTGACAGTAAAAAATCGTTTATTTCTCAGAAAATTGTTGTTATTTAAAAACGGGCGCCTGTTTTTTAAGAAGATAGGTACTATTATATTAAGAAACAAACTCACCTATTTTAACAATCAAACTCAGTTATTTTAAGAAAAAATTCTGACTATTGAGTTTTTTGAAATTAATGCACTGCAAAAAAGAATTTACATAAAATCTGTCAAGTGGAGTGCCAGTAAAAAATCGTTCATTTCTCAGAAAATTGTTGTTATTTAAAAACGGACCCCTGTTTTTTAGGAAGATAAGTACTATTATATTGAAAAATAAACTCACCTATTTTATCAAGTAAACTCAGTTATTTTAAGAAAAATTCTGACTATTGAGTTTTTTGAAATTAATGCAATGCAAAAAAAAATTCTATTAAATTTACATGAAAACTGTCAAGTGGAGTGACAGTAAAAAATCGTTTATTTCTCAGAAAATTGTTGTTATTTAAAAACGGACGCCTGTTTTTTAAGAAGATAGGTACTATTATATTAAAAAACAAACTCACCTATTTTAACAATCAAACTCAGTTATTTTAAGAAAAAATTCTGACTATTGAGTTTTTTGAAATTAATGCAATGCAAAAAAAAAATTCTATTAAATTTACATAAAAACTGTCGAGTGGAGAGCCAGTAAAAAATCGCTTATTTGTCAGAAAATTGTTGTTATTTAAAAACGGACGCCTGTTTTTTACGAAGATAAGTATTATTATATTGAAAAACTAACTCACCTGCAAGCAAACTCAGTTGTTTTAACAAAAAATTTTGTTATTTAACAAAATAAAAAAAAACTCCATGAGATGGCATTGTGATCAATGCAAACCAAGAGCAGAATTCGCATGACCAGTCAACACCTGGATTCGAACCTGGGTTACCTCATTGGGAGGTATCTCCTCAACCATGGATGTTCTAGCTTTTGATTATGAAGAAAAATCTTAAAAGTCTTACTTATTGAAGTCATATTTGCAAAAACATTTTAACTATATTGACCAACACTTATACAAATATCTGGTAATTTATCTTACAAAAAAATTATATCTAAAAACAGATTATAATCAGGTAGAGTATCAATTCGCCGGCCTGGTGACCGAGCGGTTAGCGCACCTGACTGCGAAGCCAATGGCTGCGGGTTCGAATTCCGCTCTGGACATGAATGTTTCTCTCTCTTGTATTGTCCTTTATTGTGGCCCACCCTATAAACGGGTTATGGCAGTGTGGCGTGGGCAATGTTACTCGCCTCCGTGACTTTGGTTTACAGGTGCCCACTGGGTAATGCGAAATGAGTAACAACTCTGGCATCTTCTAAGGCGAAATGAATAAAGTTCAATGCCAGCCATTGGAGAGAAAAAATGAGTATCCATTCGACAATGAATTGAATGGCAATATGTTCAAACCGTAAAATAAATTCTGAGAAAAACGAATTCGTTTTAATCTTCTTAAAAGTCGATAAAATAAAGTTCATTTTGTTTAAATTTATAATTTTATGCTAATCATAATCGTTTTAATCGTTATTTTCTAATCATAATCGTATTAATCGTATCAAATCATAATTTTATTAACCATATTTCGTTAATCGTAACGTAATGAGAATATAATAGGATTAGAAAAATAATTAACTGTACTTGAAATAAAAATTAAACTTAGGAATACAGAAAGTGCGACACAATAGTGCACGAAATGGATAGAGCTCATGGGATAGAGCGTTCGCCTTCCAATAAGGTGAACCGGGTTCGAATCCCAGCCATGGTTGGTGGATACGAATTCTGCTTTCGACTCGCACCGACCACAGTGATGACGTAAAATATCCGCAGTGGTAGATGGATCATGGGTTAGAGTCCGCTTGATGTCAGGGAGGTTTCCTCTCCATGTAACGCAAATGCGGGTTAGTTCCATCAAAAAGCCCTCCATGAAGAGAAACTTTCCCCCAATACTTAAGTTTCCTTGTCCTCTGGATCGAGTTCAAAATTACAAGACTTCGGAGTTGAACATTAGAAGTAGTAAACCCAAAAATTGTGTCGGCTGTTCAACGACGGTTATAAAATGAAATAAAAACATATAATGATAAACTTATATCACATATCAGTTCACATCGGAAATAGCTTTTTTCTTACTCTCGCTATATTAAATGGGCTCAAACCACTGTTTTAAATGTTCAGTTTAACGTTACGTCTTATTTTGCAGCACAAAAACTGCAAAACTTTGAAACTTGAAATTGCGAGGGTGTTTAAAAAATATATAAGAAATCTGATGGTGAAAAAAGCTGACATTTGATAATTATTAAATTTTGAACTTGGGGGTAAAAAATTCCATACAGACCTCTCTACAAGCGTAGGAATGCAGCTACAGAGTTGAAATTTGGTTGCCAAAAGGACCATATTTGTTTCAAAATTTTTTTTTTTTTTGAATTTCCAATTCCATCGAAAGTTAAGTATTGTAAATACTTTTTTGTGATTTTCTTTTTCTTCTTTACTTTTCGCTTTGCTTTGCTGCACAAAATCTATAAAACTTAAAAACTTGTAATCAAAAAGGTATATTGAAAAAAATACAGGGGGAAAAAAATGTAAGAAGAAAAATAAATTCGTGTTTTTTGGCTCTGTAACCGGCAGAAATGCAACCATATAATTAAAATTTCACGTCTTGAAAAAGTATTCAATTAAAAGTAATCAATTAAATAATCAGTCTTGAAAAGTATTCAATTAAAAGTAACAATTGTGAACTTAACGCGAGTTTCGTTTTGAAATTCCAATTTATTCGAACGTCATTGCGAATTTAAATGCTTTTTATTTTTTTTTGCGCGTCATTTCTTTCAGCTGTTGTGCTTTAAATTTCTATTTTTTTTCCATTGCTGCTAAAAATTTATTTTTTACTCTCGAGATCTTTATTTCATAGGTTCGCTTTCGGGTAGATATAAATCAAAAGTAGTAAAGAAGAGAGAGAGG
Source organism: Parasteatoda tepidariorum (assembly GCF_043381705.1). NCBI lineage: Eukaryota > Metazoa > Arthropoda > Arachnida > Araneae > Theridiidae > Parasteatoda > Parasteatoda tepidariorum. The sequence goes on along the minus strand of NC_092213.1, from coordinate 32,983,382 downwards.
TTATCTGTTGCCAGATATAAATCTAAACATTTATAGTTAAATTTTTAACAAAATCATTTCATCATAATTTTTTTTCGTTAAAAAAATTATAAAATAAAATGAATAAATAAAATAATAAATAAATAAAATAAGAACTAAAAAAAGCCTATTAAGAGGCGATGAAAACCTTCCTTTAATTGTATTGTTATAAATCTCGTCAACGAGTGAAATAACTTCTCATTTATTTCTTCCACCCACAATCTGTAGTCCTTAAGTTAATTTTTTTTTCAATGTATAATTATTTTTCAAATTTAGGTAATCCTCTCTTTTGTTACGATTAATATATTAACAAAATGTTCTACCTTAAAGCTGCAATAAATATAAAAATAAAATTTTCTGTGTTTTGGAAAAAAATTATTGACGTTTAAGAAAAGAAAGAAAAAACAATGATGAACCAGGAACAATTACGAGGGTTGGAGAGTGGAAGGTACAGCGGGAGGAGCTTCCTAGAATTTTTAAAATTTTCGAAGTAAATGTTATTTCTGGCAACATTTGTTTCGCTTATTTTTATTTATTCATTTTTTTTTTCGTTACTTTTGATATCAAGTCAAGCGTGTGCTTATATAATGAAAATCGTGAGAGAGATAAATTTTTCTACAACAGTGGATAAATTATTATTATTTAAAGAAAAAAGTAGGAAAAAAACTTAAAATTGAGGTTACAATTAACGGACATAATTACCAGATTTAATTAACAGACATAAATTTCGAAAAAAAAATCTCTAAGTTTATAATTTAAAATTCCTATCAGCACGTCAAATTTCAACTCTGTTGTTCGCTGTTAGAAATTTATCTCGAAAAAAGGTTAAATAACAATTTATTTCATTGATATTTTACCATATTCAAACAAAATAGTCAAATAACCAAAAAAAAACATGGTAATGAAACTGTTAACTGTGAGAAAAAACCGTTTATTAACTGCTTTCACCTAATACGGTTAAACAGCCAGAATTCTATCACACCAACTAAGCCCACCTAATGAAACCTCTTAGTTCCTTGCAGCTGTTTACATATTATAGCCGAGAGGACTAATCTGTCCATCTCATGATCGACAGAACGCAGGTTCGAGTCCCAGCGTTGTCCAACTATATTTCCTCCATTCCCTACTGCACGTGTAGAGTTTCCAGTGTCCTTTCGCTTCCCAATTTGTGTCCTGCACATTCCAATGCCCATTATCTAACAAAAAGCCTAGCTCTTATGTCCAGTGAAGATTCTTTATTAGGATTTTAAAATGCAGCTTGTTCTAAATGGTTTTAAAAAAATCGCATGGCTTCGTATTCATGGTTTTTTAACCATACTAGTTGTAAACGGTTTTAGAACCGTAAAGATATAAAACGTTCTTTACCATTAACTTTACGATTAATTGGATAAACAGACTGCTGTCGGTTACTTTACCATAATTTTAGAATGAAAATTCGAACAGTGTTGCATTTCAGCGTCACTAGATCGACTAACAAGATTTCTTTACTGCAAGTTTAACAGTTAAAAATTCTGGAATTAAAACTCTAATCGTCATTTTTATTTATCTCTTTGTGGGAAAGGATTTTTTTTTAAATAAAATACCAGGATTGTCAAAATTATTTCAGTTTGGTTCTAATAGAATAATTAAGTTAGATGCATTTACATTATTTTGTTTCCTTTGCGGTTAACGTTGAAAATTATAACCCTTCAAAGAATTAATCCATCGAACTCCTTGTAAATTTTTTTACACGCCTTCATAATTTCAAGTTCTAAGTCATATAGTTTTGGAGCAGAAAGGCAAAGTGTAACGTAAAAAATACATAAAGAGAAATAAAAGTGAAAAAAATGTGCAAAGGAAAAAGAAAAACACTTAAAATGGTAATAATTTTCGAACAAATTTCGAAAAAAAAAGAAAGAAAAATCTATGATAAGTTCATAAACAAATATAGTTCATAAACTATATCTGATAAATAGGATTGCAAGGAATCGTTGTTGTTTGATTAATCGATTTTTCTATCTCTTCAAACAATTTGGATTTAGTCACTGATTACTCTATCCAAAATATTAATTAATTATTTGTGCATCATCTATGATATTCCTACAATAAAACAATATCGTCCAACATCGAAAACAATTACCACTAACTAATGCAATAACTATTAAAATATCTCATTTAACCATTGACGACGTATTTTCTGAATTATTAAGTAATTGCATTCGAAATACAATATTAAAATATAAAAAGTAAATTTTTTTTTGTTATCTAAAATATTTTAAAACTTTAAAAAAATTTTTAAAAAAAGCAGCTATGCAAGAAAAACTTATTTAAATTCTTTTCAGTTAATAAATTTCTTCTTCCAACTATGAATTGATTAACTATGACACTTATGGTAACAAAGTACGTATATCGTTTGAACCCCTTCAAACATCAATTGAGGTACTGATTACCCTACTTATCTGAAACTTCCATATTTTTTTTTTTTTTTTTCATAATCCTTCATATTCCCATACTAAAACAATGTCGCCCAGCATCCAAACCAATAACTACTAACAGATGCAATAACTATTAATCTTTCTCACTTGTTCATAAATCACCCATCTTAGTACTTTTAAATACAATATTTAAATTATAAAAGTACATTTTTATTTTTGCTTTTAAATGCACAAAATATAAATCTGAAGTATTTTATTAATTTAAAAAAAGAACAATAATCGAATTAAAGCTAATTTAATTATTTTTTTTTCTGGTTAACCATCATGGTCAATTGGTTAACTATGACACTTATCTTATGGCAAAGTACGTATATCATTCGATCAATCTATTGTTCTACCCCTTCAAACAACTTCAATTTTGATGCTGATTACCCTACTTATATAATACATCCATAAACTGTTTCTGCAGAATCTTTCATTTTCCTACACCAAAACAATTTCACCCAACATCCAAAATGAGCCCTAATTTCCACTAGCAGAGCTCCACTAGCGTTCGTCAACAATACTTACCTAATGAACCCTTAACGCCTGAAGCGGATGTTTGTAGATACCACCTAAGCCTAATTAAATTCTTTTTTTTTTACTGTAATCGAAGAAAAGCTTAATTAAATCATTTAAATCCTTTACAGTTTACAAACTTCTTCATAGCATGAATCGAATAACTATGGCAATTATGATAACTAAGTACCTACATCGTTTGATTAATCTATTATTCTATTCCTTCAAACAACTTTATTTTCGGTACTGATTACCCTATTTATCCAAAACATCCATAAATTTTTTTTTAGCCTAATCTTTCATGTTCTCACTCTATAACGATTTCGTTTAATATTCAGAACAACTCACACTTACCACTAACAAATGCGCAGATGCAATAACTATTAATCTTTCTCACTTAACCATTAACGACGCACTTTATGAATAACTTAATAATTTGATTCTAAATACAATAATAAAATGCAAAAAGTAAGTTGTATTTGTTAAATGCATAAAATATAAACCTAAAATATTTTATTTTAATAAAACAATAGTAATATAAGAAAAACTAATTTAGTTATTTTAAATTCTTTTCAATTTATGAACTTCTTCTTCATAGCATGAATTGATTAACTATGACACTTATGATAGCAAAGTACCGACATCGTTTGATTAATCTATTGTTCTACCCCTTCAGACAAGTTCAATTTTGATACTGATTACCCTACTTATCCAAAACATCCATAAAATGTTTCTGCAAAATCTTTCATATTCCCACACTAAAACAATCCCGCCCAACATCCAAAATGAGCCATAATTTCCACTAGCAGATGTCTTTAGATGTAACATTCATCAACAATACGCACCTTATGAACCGTTAACGCCTGTAACGGATGTTTGCAGAAACCACCTGAGCATATTTAAATTCTTTAATATTCATCCAAGTATAAAAGACCTCCATAAAAGAAGTAGGATAAAAAAAAAAATGAGACCCACGCAGCTCCTAACCCTATAGAAACTTTAGACCTTTTATCCCGATGCTTTACGATGTAAACGTATTATTTACGCTCATCTATTGAAAGGATAAAAAAAAAAACGTATACGAAAAACGAGATGAGAAACATATCTTAAATCATAAAGAAAATAACAGCATCTTCCACAAAGAGCAGTGTGCCGATCCATCAAGCTATCTTGAAGAAAACCTTTTCGCTCTTAATCTATCAACAAGCTTTTTTCTGCCTGTCATATTCAGCGTCTTCTGGAATTCCTTTGCTGTATTTTGGGATCCGTTAGCGTTGCACTTTTTGTGTGTGCCATCTTAAGGTACCTTTCGTTACAGGCTACGATCTTATGAAGTGATTAAATGTGGATCCCCGATGACGAGGAAATGATTGAGTTAGTTGCTGAATCGTCTTCGTGATTGAATATCGCCATTTTTTTTATACCCGAAATTGACTTCTTGGTAGACTTGCTTAGAAGGGGTTTTGTGATTGGCCTTGTAATATTGCCAGACTTGTAGCATGTCTTCGAAGAACTTTGACAAACGATTTACATTTTAGATGTAGATATTAGAAAAGTTTGCCCGTCACTTATGCTCCAATAAGAGCACAGTGAAGAATTTCAGAATATTTTTGTGTTTTCTTTCCTTCTTTAATTTTTGAAATGTATTAAGAACAATTTAAAATTTTCCCAACTGAATTACATCACACAAATGAATTACAATAAGAACACAATGAAGAATTTCAGAATATTTTTGTGTTCTTTCCTCTTTAGTTTTCGAAATGTATTAAGAACAATTTAAAATTTTCCCAAAAGATTTATATTTTAGATGTAGAAATTATAAAAGTTTGTCCGTCACTCATGCTCCAATAAGAACACAATGAGGAATTTCAGAATATTTTTGTGTTTTCTTTCCTTCTTTAATTTTTGAAATGTGTTTAGAACAAAATAAAACTTTGACAAATGAATTACATTTTAGATGTAGATAAATAAAGTTTGTTCGTCACTCATGCTCTTCTGTGAAGTCAATGAGGAATTTCAGAATATTTTTATGTTTTCTTCCCTTTTTAAATTTCGAAACATATTAAGAACAAATTAATATTTTTACAACCGATTTGTATTTTTGACTTTATAAAAGTTTGTCGCTCATTCGTGCTCTACTAGAACTGAATAACGAATTTCAGAATATTTTTATATTTTCTTTAATTTTTAATTTGCGAATTGTATTAAGAAGATTAACAAATTATTCATATTTTAGATTTAAATCTTATAAAAGTATATCCTCCACTAGTGCTCTACTATGAACTGAAAGACGAATTTCAGAATATTTTTGTATTTTCAGTCCTCTTTAATTTTTAAAATGAATTAAGAACAAATTGTGAAATTATGACGAGTGATTTACATTTTTGACTTAGATATTACAGAATGTTTGTGCAGCACTCAAGCTCTGCTATAAACTCAATAAGGAATTTCAAAATATTTTTGTCTTTCCTTTGGTCTTTTATTTTAAGCTATGAAGTGCATTAAGAGCACATCAAAACTTATTACACAGTTTGCACTCTTTAGTAAAACCCAACATTACAAGTCCCGTTTTATGTATTATTGACTCATTGTTTTTTTTTTTTTTTTTTTTTTTTTTTTTTTTTTTTTTTTTTTTTTTTTTTTTTTTTTTTTTTNTTTTTTTTTTTTTTTTTTTAAGTGCCATTAAAACTTTGCTTTGAGTCTTCCATTCTAACATGATGTCCAAAACTTAGTTACATTTTTTTAATGCCCTTGAAAATCACTTCAAGAATAAAAGTCGAACATTTTTTCGCTTTCAAAACAAAATACCTATATTTCCATAGCAAAAGCTCCAAAGAAGTAATTTTAATCACTATGTTCTTTTGAAGTTACCACACATTATGAATTATTTTAAATGAAGGAAGAATGACTTAAACCACCAACTGATTCTTAATCTCGATGATCGAGTCTAGTATTTTAGGTACTTTTTGTACCGACCACTCCTTATAACGTCCGATTTCGTTTGAGCGAAATCGATGTTATATCGAGCATTGACTGCATTAGTTAAATAGTTCGAACACAGTGTTAAAAGAACTGCTTTAGACGTTAGCCGAAAAAGTAAATTGAGATCCCACACTGTAAAAAATTCCGGATCAAATTAATGTCGACTGTTATTTCTTATTTGTTTATTTCTGAAGCGAATGAAGTTTTCAATCAGGTAATATCTTACCCCTTCAGTTTCTTAGGTTTATTTATTTAATAAATTCATGTCAAGTTAAATTTGGCTGAGTGTTCAAAAATATGATAATGGGATTTCCCCTTCAGTTTCTTAGGTTTATTTTTGTACTGAATTCATGTCAAGTTAAATTTGGTTGAGAGTTCAAAAATATTATAATGGAATTTCCCCTTCAGTTTCTTAGGTTTATTTATTTAATGAGTTCATCTCAAGTTAAATTTGGCTGAGTGTTCAAAAATATTATAACGGAATTTCCCCTTCTGTTTCTTAGGTTGATTTATTTATTGAATTCGTGCCAAGTTAAATTTGGCAGAGTGTTCAAAAATATGATAATGGGATTCTCCCTTCAGTTTCTTAGGTTTATTTATGTAATGAATTCATGTCTAGTTAAATTTGGCTGAGTGTTCAAAAATATGATAATGAGATTTCCCCTTCAGCTTCTTAGGTTTATTTATTTAATGAATTCATGTCAAGTTAAATTTGGCTGTGTGTTAAAAAATATGATATTGGGATTTAGCCAAGAATATTATAACTCTTTAATTTCTAATGATTGTGATTGAAAATGGATTTATTGTTTTGGTTCTTTTCTCATCGATTATGTTTTTATAATACTGTGGCAAAAATGATCAATGCTCTCATAAACTTGCACACTTAACCTTTAAGTGTAAAAAAAAGTTTGCAAATCATATTTTGACTATTTTTGAAACAAATATACATATCGTGGAGTAATTAGTAAATTTGGCTATTTGCGAATTGACGATGTCATTTGTTAGGCTTATTTTTGTTTATTAGGTTTGTTTTCTTTTATTATTTGTTATCCTTGCGAGATCATTGCAATATAATGTAGGTAGTTTGCAAAAAGCCAGATTTTTATGTTTTCCCACGATATGCATCTTTAATTTAATCCCATTTTATCACAATAACATTTTATTTTCTTACGAATGTCATCTGTTATCAAAATTAGTAGTCTGAATTGACACTACTTTCTTTGAAATAAAAAACATTTTTATATGATTAAAAATTAGCAATTTTTAATAATAACACATGTTGAGCATTACATCTAGAATTCGTTGACTTGTAAACTAAAGCTTAATCAATGTTCCCTCCCAGCTAGGCGCATGCACAAGGGTGTGTAAGATTTCAAGAAAATCTGGGCAAACTTTTGAGATTCAAGCGCATTTTTTCTCAACAATAAAAATGCAATAATGTATTTTTTAAAAATCTGAAAAAATAAGTTGTTTTGGTGCTTTTAAAATGTTTGGTAATTATATTACTGTATTTTCAGGCACCTCTAGCAAAATTGTTGTTCAGCGCTGTGGTTGTAAAACTTAAATCTTCCGACCATTTAATTTGAAAATAAACCAAACATAAAATAATTATTTATAAAATATTTAAACTATAAAGATATTCTAAAAGTTTGACACATTGGAGTCTTTCTTTTCTTATAACGTTTTTTTAAACAAAATATCGGGTTTCCAAGGTTTTGTGCTTATTATTTTCGTATCAACATTCTTAATTATTTTAAGGAAAATTAATGAAAAAATGTATGACAAATTTTATATGCATAAACATTATTAAAGTTAGATATTTAAAATTGTAATTTAAGTCGTATTCTTGTATTTTTTTTAAAATAATATTTTTTATTCTAAAACTACTGTTTATACTTAAAAGAAAAAAGATAAGAAAATTGCTTACGTATTTTTGTACTAATTAAAAATGTTCAACCGGATCGAAAAATTATAGGAAATGTTGCTTTACAATATGATATTGCTGTCATTTTTGGATTTTTGAATGACCTAAAATGATCGTTGCTCATAATGATATTTCTGGCATTTTTGGATTTCTGTATGGCCAAAAAATAATTTTGAATTCGAAAAGTGGAAAGAAAAGAAAAAAAACGTGATTTAGAAAGTAAAACTCTCAAATCTGGTTTTTAAAATAAAATAGTCCATCTATCATTTAAATTGCTCATTATTATTTTCTATTCTTTCTGTGTTTTAATTAATTAATAAAATTCTGGTATAAGCCGCTTTCTTTTTGTTTTTACGTTCAAAGGTAATTTCTGAAACTGTAGGTTTTTAGAATTGTACCATGTATTAGACGGGGTTTTTTTTTGTTTGCACATCTACTATTTTTCACTTTCATATCTATAGATGTCCTATTTTATAAATTTAAGAATTAAATCGTAAGGAAGACTGTAAAAAAATTGTATGTGGTGTATTATTCGCCTTATTCCTCGGGTTCATCATACTTCCGCTTAAATTACATATGTATAAGCAAAACAGTATATTTAAATCCAGAATTGCACTAAAATATATGTTCCGTTATCCGGTACAGAAACCTCAATCACATTTATCCTGGGGTTGAAGCACTCTGAAAAACTTGGAGCGTCGTACCTTGACTAAACGCAGTGGGGGTTGGCTAAGGAAAGACGAAAAAAAAAATCATACTACCAGCTTACACACGGGTGTACAAAACCGTACAAAAAGTTTCAGCCGTAACCCTCTTCCACCCTACCCTACAACTCATAACTTTTTCGTTTGAACTTATTCAAACTCACGCGCGCGTCTGTCTCGTTTTTTCGGGCACGCGCCATTTTTTTTATAGTTCAGTAGTGTTCTGAAACTTTTTTCCCTCTTCTTTTCAAATCGACCAATAACCCCACAAAACTTCATCTTTTTTTGTCGTTCTAATTCTTAAAACATATATTTTTTATGATGGCTGCAAAGGGAAGGAGGTGTGTGTGTCGGGACGTTTGGTAAGAAGACGATAGTAAAAAAAAAGAGGTTTAAATTTTTGAGGTCCTTGTTCTCCGGGGTATGGTTTTACTTTCTTCAAGATGTCAAGGAACTGAGTCGTGTGCGCGGAAGAAACACCTTGCCAGTCAATTCATTTCAGTTGTTTGAGCTTGCTGTCGTCTGCTGTTTTCGGTTAATATTCTAGAGGATATTTAAAATATCGTTTGCATTGAATCGACTTCTGGTCTAATATTTCAGAGCATCTGATTCCGTTTGGTTTGGTTGATTTTTTATTGTTGAGCCTCAGATATTTTAGGGAATTAATTTGGATATCATTTAATTGGTCTTCATCAATTTAAATGAAAATCAATATTTTTCAGATGAGTTTTTACGATAACTTTACTGTCGTTTGCTGTTTTCGGTTAATCTTGTAGATTATATAGTAAAATATCGTCTGCATTGAATTGATTTCTGGTCTAATATTTTAGAGCATTTGATTCTATTTACTTTAACTTACTTTTTCAGCTAAATCTATGGTATTTCAGAAAATTAAAATAGATTTCACTTAATTAGTTTCCATCATTTTTTGAGATTTTCATATTTTGCATAGTTTCTATTTCGAAATTGAGTTGATGTTCCTTTTAATGAGGTCCCGTTCTTATTTTAAAGAATTCGGTTTCATTTCCTTGTTCGAATTTTTCAAAACTTAATACATCCTTAACTTCTAGCATAAAACTTGGCTGCCTTTTATTCCCTTGTTTTTCATTTGTCCATTTTTTTTTGATAATTTAAATTGATTACAAACATTTATCGAATTTGGTTCTTTTAATAGGGTAAATCTAATATTCTAAAAAAATTGTATAAGTTGTTCAGTTTATCATTTACCTGTTGACTTAACTGTAAAGATATATTTTTCATTCCCGAGGGTTTTTTTTCTTTGATTTTAATTGCTCAGTAGAATTACCTAATGTTTAAGCTGTAAAAATATTATAAGCATATACATCAAAAGTTCCTTTAAAAAAAAAAAAATAAATAAATATTTTGTCTTTTAATCCAATACTTGAGAACTCAAATTTTCGCAAGTTCTTATTCTTTATGAATATTGCCAATGTCGTTCCAGTTAAACTTTTATTTAGTTCAAAATTTCAGTATTCGTTTAACAAATGAAAATGTAAGCAAAACTAACTTCATTTATCTAGCAACTTTATAACTCTTTTGAAATAGATTAACTGTTGATTTAGTGAAAAAAAATTAATTCGCATTCAAGGGGATTAAAATTAAAAAGTAAAAATTCAGTTTGTATGAATGAATTTTTAAATTTTTATAAAAAAAAAGCTTAAACATTTTATTATTTAGTTCAAATCTTATCTTAAACTTCCTATTTTCAAGCATGCTTTTGCTAAAATTTTTAATATTGAATTAACAAGCATTAAATATCCTACAGATTTTACTTCAATTTAAAGTAGATTTCAAAGACAATATCGTCTTCCAAGGAATTCATAAATTCAAATTAATATTGTTAATTTCAAAAAATACCCTCTCAGTTGTAAAATAATAAATCTCCAAGTCAGTTTTCATGTCTTTTTCATAAATATAATCTTGGATCTTTTCCATTTTACTTATAAAAGCTTACATAAATTAATTCATAAAACTATTTAAGGCTTTGTGATTAAGATTAAATCATATCTTTAAGAACGTGGCTTTTTAAATCCTGATTTAAGTTAGTGTTATTAAAAGCGTTTGTCGAATGTTGCAGCTGTTTTGCATTGTTCCGTCTACCTTTTATAATCATTGCTTAACAACCAAGGTGTGTATATAGTATTGTATTTTAGCCATTCTTCGAATTATATGTTTAGATTTGATCGTTTTATGTCTCCCTAAAATTTTCTAAAAGTTTTGTCTAGGGATGTCTGGTTTTTGTCGCTGCTTCATTGGTTGGAAAAGTAGGTTATATTCAGATACCCAATGGCGAGCTGTGCTCAAAATACACGGGGTCATGGGGTCGAACAGAGAGGGTGGGCCGACCCCGTGTTTGTGACCTCGTGAAGAGAAGGGGGGTTGAAGAACTTGAGTGACGGACAGCTCTTGAATAGAAGGGGGAGAAATAAAATGAAAAGAAAAAAAATATAGGAGGAATAATATGCTAAAGTGGGGCTGTCCGAACGGGTGGTGGTACATTCTGGCCATTCCCCCCTTTTTGGCCATAATGTACTATGTAAGAAAAGTTGAGGGTGCGTTCTTTTATATTCTAGAAAATAGAGCATTGTATAGTCGCGTGCTAGGCTGCTTCTTATTTTTTTCTTTAGGATGTGATGAAAAAAAAATTTTTTTTGGCGATGAAGAGCGGTTTAAGCTGAAAGATTTGGATGAGGCAACAACTCGTGTTGGTATCTGCTTTAGATACCAGATATTCGCAGTGAAGCTTACGTAATTAATTTTTCATTTAAAATACCATGATTACATTATTTGCAGACTTCCGTAATCACGGTAGTTGAGCTAATTATTATTAAGCTGAGAGATTCTGATAAGGCAAAAGTCATATTAGTATCTGTTTTGGGAATCTTTTAGAATTAGCAATCAAACGTTCATGGTTATTTTCATTCAAGATTTATGTTGTTGCTTTTAAGCTTTCATAATTACTTAGTTTGCTATCAAGTTTTTATGATTACTTGTTTTGCTTTTAAGCTTTCGATACTGCTTCGTTTACATTCAAGATTTCTTGATTATATTATTTGTGTTATTTTCCTTTCGACTGTTATGACCCATTATACTATTATGTTTTAATTGTGGTCGGATTAGATCCTAATAAATCGTTTAGAATTTACATTGTATCATATTTTCCGCTAGTCTGAATTCCGTTCATAAATTATAATAAAATGGAAGAGGCCAAAGGAATTTGTGAGCATTTCTCTTTTATACGCATTCATTTTCCCGTTTTCTTTGAATTTGGTACCTGAAGACCAATTTGGATGTGTTGCCATCTGAAAATTGGATATTCCCTGATGCTCAGTAAGCAGTAGCATATATGCTATAAGGATGGTAATTATAATAATTCTGTTTCTCTTTTTAATGAAAAAAGCATATTGCTCAGTTTTTATTGTTATCTTATATTATTCACTTTTTTCACAATGTTTAAATTCAGTTTTTGCATAATCCGCATGTGTATGTTTATAAATTTTATTATTTCTAGATCTGTCAAACTGTTCTTTTTAGATGTATATAGATCTTAGTTTTTTAGATGTTTTTTGTGAATGCTAAGACACAGATCCATGACATTTCTTCTCATTTAAAAATATTATTATTTTAGGCAGTATACCATACAATCCTTTTTAAAATTTCTTTAGTTTTTAGTAATTATTTTATGTCTTGTAAATTTTTTCTGATACTTGAATATTAAGATTGAGTAATAATTAAAATATTAGTTATTTATCTGTATTTCACCTTAACATTAATATCCAAATTTATTTACATTTCAAATTATACATGATGTAAATTGATTCAGACCTTATAAAGGCTCTCAGATTGTTTATGAGAGGATTTGAAGCTATTTAAGAGGATTTGTGCCATATATATATATATATATATATATATATAGATAGATAGATAGATAGATAGATAGATAGATAGATATATACGTCTTCAGGGTGCATTACAAACTGAAACTGTAGAAATGGTCTTTGCTGCCAGACTTTGTTAAACTTTTTATCCTTACGTTAACAAAAGGTAACATAAAAAGAAATAAACCAAAGCATTTCAACTCATGCCTTTCTTTGTTTTCAACTAATTTTTTTAAGATTTATATTATTTTGCACATGCATTAAACTAAGTGTAGGAATATTTTGTTTGCGTGTAATTTTTTACTATGCATATAGGCTAAATTGATAACTTAGTCGACTGCTGAATTTAAATTTTACAGTTCTTTTTTTGTAAATTGTTGTTATTGATCTTGAATATTTTGGTTGAAATAATAATTTTGTACTACATATTTTTTTCATTACTTTTTTTAAAAAAAAAAATTTCTGATGGAGTTACAATATTATTTTATACCATTATTATAATCGATCTAGTTGGAAATTTCCTTTCTACGTTATTTTCTAATCTTGCCTCTCAAAATTGTGAGACTACAGAAATTGCCTATTTTTTTAGAATTACAATAGGTTTCCAGTTTATATAATAAGAAATACCTCATCAAACGAAGAAAAAACAAACATTAGTTAACATAATTTTTTGTGACAATAACTTTTCTGTTGGATGTCAAAACTTAGGACAAACTTTTAAAGATCGCAATAACTTGGGTTAACGATTCTGTATTATTTTAAAAAATCATGCTTAATTTTATTTTATTTTTTAAATTGGAGCGCAACACTAGTTCTGCCCCCCACACTCAATTAAACTTCGAATGATGCTGAAACATTTAATTCTTTTAACTTTTTACAATTGGGGAAATAAATTTTTTTCTAACAGTACTATTCTCGAAAAGTTGTAGGAGTCATTTAAAAAAAAAAAAAAGATTCGAAAGTATGAATTAAACAAGGTAACGGAAACTTTAATCCAAAGTTTCAAAACCCTCTTCTCTGATTCCAATGCCCTTCTAACAACTTTTTTTTTCTATTCATCAAAACATTCCTTAAAATCGCTTATATAAATACCCTTCAAAGTTCGTATTAGTGATTTTTTTTATTGAATTAATGTATTCAAAATTGGCAATTTCAGCAAAGAAAACGAAAATCTCACTCAGTTTAATATCATGAAAATGTGGTACATGTTTAGCTGTATATATTTTATTTTATGATTTATTATTTATATATATAT
>NC_092213.1:32906873-32969373 GCF_043381705.1 Parasteatoda tepidariorum | reverse complement strand
TTAATTAAAAAACCGGGAAAAAAGCCGGAAAAAAAAGATATAATCTTTTTTTCAGCCCACACGATTATATCCGCAAAACAGAGTGCTTTCTGATATTGTATCAATATATATATATATATATATATATTATGTTTTGACGAAACATTGACCATGATGTGAGAAAGAGCGATGTGTGAAATTCACATGTTATTTTCTCTCCACATTTCAGACTGCTCCAAAGCAATTGCTTCCCTCAAACTTCACAAATCGCTTAAATAATAATCTTTATTGACTATATAGCCAGTAAATAAGATTTCATATTAAACAATACAGTGGCAGCCAAGGAAGTCAACATTATTTTAATTTCGAAACGGGCTACATGGAGACCTTGTTTTTCGAAAAAATGTAAAGTTCTTGGGGCAACCTGTTGCATCTTTAAATGTTCTTTTAAAATTGTTTCAGGTTCCTTATGATATAACAACTGTTCAATAAAGTCTCTTATTGACTAACGACGATCATCGAGTATCAATTTCCTAGTTTGATCAATATATTGACCATTAATCAGTGAATCAGTATCTTGACCATTAATCAGTGCCCATAATAAATTAACGATCTACCATTTTATATTTTTAAGGCTTTTAAAGCTGAAATTTTATTACAGAAATTAAATTTAATGCACGTTTCTTGCACAATAATATTCGCCATTTTGGGAACTCGTCATGTTACTACTATTTTGTGGCTAAATTTTGTTACTAATTATTTGTTACTACCGTTCGTTTATCATCTTTTCATATTGTATCTATTTTTGGAAGAAAAGAAAAGATAACGTATTAGATTATATGAAATAAATCAGTATACGAATGTCTGTGGGTGCTTCCCTCATATTCACGAAACACATTGTTTATAAGGTATATTGCGTAGTGGGAATATGTTTTAAAAATAGAGATAATAGTGATAAAAATAAAGATAACTTATTAGATTAAATGAAATAAATCACCATACAAATGTATATGAATGCTTCCTTCATATTCATGAAACACATTGTTTATAAGGTATATTGCGTAGTGTAAATATTTTTTAAAAATAGAGATGAAAATAAAGATAACTTATTAGATTAAATGAAATAAATCACTATACAAATGTATGTGAATGCTTCCTTCACATTCATGAAACACATTGTTTATGAGGTATATTGCGTAGTGTAAATATGTTTTAAAAATAGAGATACCGCCGGAGAAAATAAATTGAATGATTAAATTGCATTTCACATGAAGAAATGTTATATAAGCTGATTGATAAATTGATGCTGGAATTTCAGCTTGGTTTACAAGTGTATTTGTACCATATCGATGCAATTTTCTTTCATAATATTGACAAAATGTTTTATGGTATTTTTTTTACGAATTTTCGTAACTTTTCTACTTGTTTCATTCACAGAATATTTCTTTCATCTTCGTAGATTCCATACTTTCATTTTATGAGTTGTTTATATTGTACTGCTTTGAAAACTTTGATTATGTTACCGTTTTAAAAACACTGATTCTTTACCTACAAAGAAGTTTAAATTATATATTATAATACTATTTTTATTTTTTTCAAAAAAATATTTGAAATTTTTATCAGGGAGCTATTACACTTTAGCTAGTAGGTTTCGCGAGTTAAAAATATGTCATGGAACATATGCAGATCTTAAGCTTTAAAAGTTTGGTTAATTTATATTTAGTTTTTGAGTAACTAATGAAAAGGTTTAGTTATAATAAGAGCAATAAATATAAAGAGCAATGTATTTGCTGCGCTTTATCGAAAAAGACTCCTTATTGATTAAGTGTTTTTATGCTATCTATGCATTGTGTAATTAAATGTAACTGTAGATTTTAGAAATTGCTTGTATTTTAAGATATTTTGAACTTTCAACAGGAAATTTTTTTTTTGAACAACTACCAAACTTTGAAAGAGAAACTCAAAAATGAGATATGTTGCTTGATTCTGTAATCATTAGAATATATTTTGTGACAAAATAGCTTACTAAATAATAATAATAATATATCTTAGTGAAACATCAATTAGTGTAATATACAAAAAAAATATTCATATACTCTTTTCTACTCTTTCCTTAAATTTTAAAACTGTTTTCGCTTTTATACTTTTCCTAAAAATTTCGCAATAGAGAAAGGATTCGGAAAGTTTTTTTTTTACCAATGTAACCTAACTTCTGGCGCATGCGTTGTAGATTTAATTCGCAAGTGCGGTTTAGTTAAAATATTTGTGTCACTCCTTGTTGTGCTCTCAGGGTACTTGGATCACAGAAATTCCTGGTTCAAAAACCAAAAATGCAGAATTTAAAAGATTATGAACGTATATACTCGCAGTTTGCTATTATTCGCATAAAAAATATCTTTTTAAATTAGATGGTATATAAAGTTTATTTAAAGTTTATTTAAAGTAAAATTATATAACTGTAGAAATTCTAACAACTGAGTTAAAATTCACTACACTATCAAAAATTACGGTATAAAGTACCGGCACTCAGGGTGACGGTACCTTTTTCCTTAAAATCAATTTTTACCGGGACATGTTACGGAATAAAGAATATTCAAGAATTCGAAACAGAATGTACGAAGGAAGTTTTAGTTAAATTCCGAATCAAATTACGGTATAAAGTACCGGCAATTTTGGTGCATCCGTGAAATACTATACCGTAATTTTTACAGGGTTTCAGTGGTTTTATCAATAATTATTGTTGTAAAAATTGCAGTATATCAGTCTTTCTATTCCGTAACACGTTCCTGTAAAAAATAATTTTACGGTAAAAAGTACCAGTACCTTGATACCGGTACTTTTTACAGTAATTTTTTACAGTGTAGAGTTAAAGTTTCATTAACATTTTAGATGGTTTAGTTTCAAACAATAAATTTCCGGTGATTATTTTATCATCATATTGAGTTTTATGCCCAAGATTTACTTTTATATAATTCAGAAAAAAATAAAAAGTTTTATTTCAAACGTGATGAAGTCTGTATTTTTGAAATAATATATTTTTTTCTCATTTTTTCTGATTTAATAAAACAGGATGGCCAGGCAGGGAGAATATAGAAAAATCACGGAATTTTTTCAATCTGGAAAAATCAGGGAAATGACAATAAATTTAACTAGAATACCCCTTCACTGTAAAAAGGGTTTTCTCAAAATTAAGCAAACATGTGTAAAAATAGCTCCAAAGCAAATAATACTCGTTATTGAGTATAGTGACACTCTCAAAACAGGCAGCATAAACTTTTTTTTTGAGCAAGATGCACAGTCTGAAAAATGACGCATCACGTATATTCATTTTGAGAAATTTGTTGTCACAACGAGAGTATAGGTCTATTTTCAAAAATGAGTAAGTACTGTTTTGAGTGTGTCACCAGACACAATAAAGAGTACATGAGGTTTTCAAATTTTACTACATTTGTTTTGGAGCTATTTTGACTAATTTGAGCTCAATTTTGATTTAAAACTCTTTCTTTACTGTGCAAAAATCAGGAAAAAGGAATTATTTTAAGTTTAAAATACCTTAAAGTCCAATATTTTTTTCCCCAAAAATTTACCTTGTAATAATTTATTTCGGATAACTGTCATTTCTAATAACATGTCACTATACACAGTATACGGGGTTTTCAAATGTAGTTGTTTTAGAGCTATTTTGACCCATTTTAGCTCAATTTTGATTTAAACTCTTTTTAGCTGAGCAAAAGTGAGGAAAATGAATTCTTTTGAGTTTAAAATACCATAAGTCCGATTTTTTTTCCAGAAAAAAAAACATTTATCTTGCAGTAATTTATTACCGATAATTGTTTATTTCAAACACTAATGGAAAAAATAGGTGTTTTGTAATATATTTAATGTTTAAGGATTAGGTACAAAGGAAATGTTAGTAATAAAAGTTTATGCCACAGGTTACAAAAATCAGAGACATCCAATAAAATCTGTTTGGAAAAGTCGGGGATTCATAATTCTATCCACCTGTAGAAGAGATACCTTTAGATATGTTATGCTACTTAAGTATAATACACTGTAAAAACTTGTGGTTCAAATTGCGGTAAAAAAAAAATACTAGAAACCTGAGTGCTGTATCTGTAAAATACATTATACAGTTAAAATTTTATGCATTAGTTTTTACTGTAATATTTATTTGACTATACGGATTCAGAAATTTTACAGTAAACAAACATTTCAGTAAAAATTACCAGATATTAGATTTTTTTATCAGTAGAATTTTTAATGTAATTTTAATCGGTATTTTTTGCAGTGTAATAAAAAATTTCTGATAGCAGATACTAATTGAAATCATTTCTTATCAAGGCTGTTTTTTAGATAAAAATATACTTTTACTTATTCATAATTATACGTAGTTTTTAAGCTGATTTTGAGTTCATGTAGTTTTGGGAATATTTCCGACAATCTCTATAAATTGCCTTTCATGGTTATAAATTAAAAAGTAGTACAAAATTGCAATACGAGAAAATTCTACAATCTCTGAGTCAAAAAATTGTTTATGGTATAATTTATTCGAATTTGAAAAGATTCCTTTTCCGCTATTTAATAACATAAAAATATTCAAATTTTCTATTAAAAAAAAATTTTTTTTTTTTCATTTTCTTGAAAGCTGGAGAAAATTTAAATTTTTTTTTTTTAAATGTAATTTTTTTTCTCAATTTAAAATATGTGTCTCCTTTATTTATAAAGAATCAATTCTTTTTAGCAGGTAGTTTAATTATCATAAAATATAAGTTCCATTTTGGGTTTAAAATACTGACATTTCGGCTATTTTCTCTTTTTTATTTTTCCTTAGAGCCTGTTGATTTTCTTCTTATTATATTTTAAATGTATCCTAGAAAAGAATACAATTAGTTGAAAATATTTAGACACGTTATTGTGTCGCGTTATCATAGACATTGAAAAATTAATCTAGTTTAGTGTTAATGAAACAATCATTATTAATTTAAAATCAATTATGATTTTCTAAAATTAATCGATTTAAAAATGCAATTCTAAATAACGTTACTTTGAAAGAGTTAAATATTTAATATTTAAATGATATAATATTTAAATGAAGCGTGATATTTTGAATACTATGCATCAAAGCACTTAATGCTTTTAATATTATGCATCGAAGCACTTAATACTTATACATAGAATACTATGAATAATACTATTCTTTGAATAAACAGTTTCTTGGTTTCTTTACTGTTGCAATTTCTTGGGATAATTTATTTCATATAACTAATGTAATTTTCATTCGAAATAGTATTTTCCTAACGTGAATAGCTTTTAAATATATTTTAGAAATATTTAAGACAACAATGTATACCATAGCTACCAAATGTGTACCATAGCTATTAAATGTATACCATAGCTACCAAATGTATACTATGTAAAATAGTATACATTTGGTATGCATACCATAACTGACTCTATACAATAAGGTATACCGACCGTATAACATTACCGACTATATATCGAATGTATACCATAACCGACTTACTTTACGACGAGGGTTTTTTCAATGCATTCACCTGCAAATATATTTAGTGAATTTTATACATTCAATCAGTTAAGTCAATTTTATACTCAAAAATATTTATAAAAAAAAACTTTTTAATTGAGTTTTAGCCATATGCACACTAATGGTCATTAATTTTTTTATAATTTATACAGTGACATAACATATAGTTATACCACTCTTTAAAAATTCATAAAAACATTCCAGAAAAATAATTATGACCCGAACCATATTATTTTATTCAAATATTTCCATGAAGGCTTTTTTTTTAACACTTGACTCCTGTTCATAAAAATTATGCAGTATCATACAAAAATGAAATCATATAACAATTTGCTAAATCTATTTTGTTTCTGTTATAAATGACCTTTTTTATCGTACTTTTAGAAATATTTAGTGACAATTTAGCTTTAAAAACATTTAACATCTTATTCAAAAAAAGCTTTCAACTGTATACACTTTAGTTTGCAACTCTATACACTTTTTTACGGTTCCCAAATTGTGCTCCGAAGATTCTTAGGGTTCCATAGAAGAGTTGAAGGGGTTCCGAGTGTTAAGACTTTTTAAAAACGTTTTTTTTTTAATTTTTTTAAAATCTGTAATTATATTTAGATTCAATCAGTAATCCATTATTTACTTATTATTTCGATTGTGCTCATGAAATAATTTGAAATAAAATGCCAAAGAGAGAGAAACAAAACTTTAAAAAAAGAAAGAAAGAAAAAAATANAATAAATGTTAATTTTTAAGTCTACCAATAATTATGCTAGAAATGCACTTATACAATATTGCAGTAGCATTTCATATCGCGCTTTTCGTATCAAATTAAGAAAACTGCATTCTTTAATGAAAAAATATGTTTCCCAGATAACCATTTACAAAGTTTATAGCAATTCTTTTTTTATTTTATAGCAATATAAAAACAAATTTATAAATAGACTAGATTCACATCCAAGACTGCGAATTTACTGTTGAACATAAAATCTAATTAAAGATTATTAATGATAAAATTATGAAAAAATTTCATTTCTTTTATTAAACATAAAAAAAGTCGAAATAAAGTTGTCTTTTAACGGCTAATTCGTCTTTATCTACTAAGTAGGAGTTCCACCGGAAGAAGGTTGATTATTTAGGGTTCCGTAGCCCAGTGTTTCCCAAAGTGTGGTACGCGTACCCCCAGGGGTACGAGAACAGTTTAACGGGGGTACGCGTTCTTATGCGAAATATCTTGCAACAAACGAAAATTTCAAAAAATTTTATTTAAAAATTAAGCTAGCCATGAAAATATGCGATTATGTATTTTTCTATTGGCTATTTTTTTGCAGAGTTAAAAGTTAATAATTAGTGGTGTCAACAACCAGTTGGGATTTTTAACTTTTGTGCAATTATTTTATAGTAAAAAATACATTCATTTTTTTCTTAGTGGTGCACAGCTTTACGAAAAATTTAGAAAAAGTACAGAAAAGTCTCAAAAGTTTGGGAAACACTGCCGTAGCCGAACAAAATTGGGAAATGCTGCTTTTGTCGTGTACGTACTACAGGTCATTAACTTATATTATTTCAAATATTTTATTCGGAAGATTGATTTAATAAATTGCTAAAATCTCAGCATGTGACCTTTAAGTCATAAAAACAACCTGATCGTTTCTTTTGACTTTTGATATAAAATTTTTCCATCAAAGTTTTATTTTAATCTTGTACAAAAATAAAATTTTTCAGTCAAATATATAGTTTATAACAAATATTTATTTGCTTACGTCATCAGACTGACCGATTATCGTATGAATGATCTCGGAGTTTACGTCAGCTGATCTAACTCCGGATTTTCCAATCCTGCCGCCGAGCTGTCTGGAGTTTGGCCAGACTATTCGGCATCCCAGATATGTAGTCACGTGTTCTTCGAGTTATTTAATATCAGCCGTAGACATTCAGTAGCCCTAAAAATATACTCCACAATTCTAGATCCAGTCGGCCTTGAAGAGTTTATCGTCGCTTTAAAAGGTTGTTGATGGTATGTAAACAACTTTGAAAACATCTATGGTTTTTGACCTTAGCATCAGTTTCCGAAAGAAAAAAAAACCGTTGCCATCATTTTTTATGTAGTTTTTGTTCATTTATTTTATTTATTTATTTTGTTTATTTTTTATATACTTTTCCAAATTATTGCAGTTTTATTTGGCTTTGTCAGAGAACTGAATTTCTATGATTTTGCTTGACCTTAAGCTCAGACGGATGTACCTATCATATGACCTATCATTTGACATGCAACTTTCCATTCATTTTTTTTCTTTAGCTAACTGATGAATATTACAGTTATATATAGTAGTCTCAAAGCTAGAACCTTGTTTTGATCTTTGAATCGTAAGGCTTAGTTTTAGTGTATAGATTACGTAAATCGGCAATATAGTTTGTGTGAAGCTAAGGTTTTGACCTTAACTTTAGATTCTGAAGGAAAAAAAAAAAGAATCGTTGCCGTCATTTTTATTCATTTTTCCTATTCATTTATTTGTCTACTTTTTTATTTACTTTTCCAAAATATTGCAGATTCATTTGGCTTTATCAGAAAACTTAATTTTTTTTCTCATCATGTGATACGCAATTTTTCATTCATTTTCTTATTTAATTTAGCGATAAATTTTGAAGTCGTAATTAGTATTCTCTAAAAACTACATCCTTACTTCGACCTTAAAATCGTAAGGCCCAGTTTTAGTACAAAGGATGCATATGTAAGCAACATAGGTTACCTGAACTGAAGTTTTGACCTTACCTTTTAGTTTCTGATGAAGAAGAAAAAAACGTTGAGACGATTTGTTACGTAATTTTTCTTTATTTATTGCTAATTTCTTATTTATTGTTCCAAAGTATTGCAAAATCTAAAATTATAGGATTTTTAACTTAACTTTAGATATAAGTATCGTGCTATCATTTGATGTGTATCTTTTTATTTTATGTATTTCTTTTTTCCGCTTTATTTTCTTTCTTTCTTCTTTTTTTTTAAATTTACTGTTTCAAAGTGTTGCAGTTATATGCTTGATATTTTCTAAAAAACTGGAACCTTTATTTATTCCTAAGTTCAGTTGACTGAAATAGTGTTGCCATCATTTCATTCCCAAACTTTTATTTTTTTATTTTATTTGTTTATTTATTTATCGTTTCTTTTTATTTTAATCTTCTTAAAAAGAACAGTTATAACTAATATTCTTAATTTATTAGATCTTTAAGAATTTGGCCGTAAGTTAAGTTTAATGTCATTACCATCATTACAGTCTTAACTTTTAATTCTTTTGATTTATTTCTTGATTTATTGTCCCAAAACGTTACAGTTATATTAGTTCTCCTCTTAAAGCTGGAAACATATTTTGGCCTTAAGGTCAGTTTTACTGAAATATTTTTTCCATCATTTGATACATAGTTTCTTTTAAATCTTTTATTTACTATTTGTTAATTGTTGCGAAATATTGCAAATACATTTGGTATTTTTTGAAAACTGAAAACTCTAGATTTTTAACCCTAAGTTTGGACTGAAGTTGCTATCATTTCATTCATTTTTTTCCTTTATTTTATTGTTCCTAAATATTGTATTTAGTATTATTGTATTTAGTATTCTCTAAAAACTAGAGCCTTACTTAGACCTTAAAATTGTAAGGTATACTTTTAATACTTAGGTTACATAGTAGGCAGCACAGGTCACGTGAAACTGAAGATTTGATCTTAGCTTCAGTTTTTGAAAAACGGAATCGTTGAGATAATTTGCTTCGTAATGTTTACTTGTTGTTTATTGTTATGTTTTGTTTATTTATTTATTTCATTATACTATCGCTTGATGCGTTACTCTTTATTCATTTTATTTATTAGTTTATTGTTCCCGAATGTTGCATCAGTTATATATGGCATTCTCTAAAATCAAAAACCTTACTTTGACCTTAAGTTATGTTAACTAAAATATAGTTGTCGTCATTTGATCCTTGACTTTTAATTCGTTTAATTTATTTATTTATTTTGGTTTAATGTATCCAAAAATTGCAGTTTTACTTACTATTTTCAGAAAAAGGAAATTCAATGATTTTAACCTTAATTTTTTAGTTGAACTAATTAAATAATAAAAAAATTGTTAAATGCTCAACTTTTTAATAAATGTTAATTTTTAAGTCTATTGTTTTAAAATAATGCAGCTATGTTTTGTATTTTCTACATGGCTTCGTATTAACTTCGGTTTAATTGTAAATTGTACTGTAACCATTATTTGAGGCACTATTTTTTTTTTATTCTCTATTTAATTATAGACATATTGCTTTAAAATATTACAATTGTATGTGAATGTGTGTCTCTGAAAACTCTGCTGTTTTCGACAATTTGCATAAGAAAAAATACCATTGCTGTAGCTAAACACGTAATTTTTAAATATCTGTTTACTTTTAGGTATATTTATCCTAATTATTGCATTGCTATTTGGTATAGGCTTTCTGGTTAGGTAGCTTATTTGATTTCAATATTAAGAGTTAATACATCACTCAAAAAAATTTTTGGCTGTTTTTCATAAAACAGTTTCTACCGAAGGACTAAGCCTTCTTCACTAATGTTCTTTCTTCATAAGCTTAACAGATTTCTTCGCTAATAAATTCAAAAATTCAAATATTTTTAATACATCACTTAAAAACAGTTTAGGCTGTTTTTCATAGAACATTTTCAACTGAAGGACTAAGCCTTCTTAACTAATGTTCTTTCTTCATAAGCTTAACATATTTCTTCGCTAAAAAATTCAAAAATATAAATATTTAACTCATCATGTTATTTTCTTTCAAATATTACACGAATCTTTTCAAAAAAATAATTAAAGTAGTAATTTTTGTGTTGTTTTAGAAAAATGTTATACAAATTTAATCGAAAGAACTTTTTGTTTCTACACTGTAACAAATTCCGGATCAAATTACGGTAAAAAATACCGGTACTCAAGGTGCCAGTGCTTTTTACCGTAACATGACATGAACAAAAAATTTGATTTACCATAAATTTTTACCATAATACTTTAAAATCACTGTAATTAAATAAGCATTGCTGTAAAAATTATGGTACAATATTAAGCGGTAAATATGAATTTTACGGTAAAAAGGATTTTACGAATGATGCACTCAAAGTGCCTTTACTTTTTACTGCAATTTGAACCAGAATTCTTTACAATATAAGTAACCTGTTTTTTGTACATTCTGTTTCCAATTCTTGAAAATTAAAAACATATATACACCATAAAATATGTTCCATCATTTATATTTGGTGCATTATAACCGGTTCCAAACATTCTGACAATTCATTCTACTTCCAATTTAATATTTTTCTCCTAAACTTGAGACTCAGTGTTATTCAAACCAAAACTGAAACGAAATAATTTTATTTTCCGAAATTTCTATAACTTCATTTCAATTTATAAATTAAATCAACTAGACTCCGAACACGCAACTCTCGTTCAATGTTTCACATAACATGTGAGCAATTCATGGCCATTTAAATTTATTAGTTTAATGTCAATTCGGGAACAACTACATGTATTAGATTTTTACATTTATTTAGAAGACACACATATACATATATTATTTATATATACTAGATTTTTACATATATTTATTTACATATTTTTAGACAAATACAGGTATTTAAATACATTATTTGTATTATTGTTTGTACATTATTGGTATTTATATACATTATACCTTTGATACATTATTTTGCAAAATTGCATATAAATATTTTATCTATTAAAACTGCATTACTTTCATTGGAAAATTTAATAATTATAATAACTATTTTATTATTTTAAGTTATAGAATTTCAATTATTTTGAAATTGTATATTCTTGTGATAAATGCTCTTGAGAAAATTATTTAGAATTTAATTGTTTTTTGTTGTTGTTTAACAACGACAACAACACAACAATTGTTATATGCATATTGAGAATAGTGTGATGTAATTGGAAGTTTTTGCTAGTATTTTTCGCCTAAGCACAATTGATAATGTAAAAATTTATATTTTTCATTCCACTTTTTGAAACGCATATTTATTTGCAAATTCGTGGATTGTTTTCCGACTGATGAATTGATTTTGTATGTAAAATAATATTTTTTATGTAATTAATTTTTAAACTTAAATTCAAAATGACAAATAGATAAAGCAACACATGCAAATAAGTTGACTTTGCAAAAACGAACTTCTAATCTTTCAATCAAAATACAATTCCGCTTCTTATAGTTATTATTTGTTTTAAATATAGTAAAACCTCATTAGATTACCACCTCTGTATATTTAATTCAATGCTAATAATCATGTACCAAACTAGTAAAAAACAATTTGATATTTTTAAGTTGACCATTTGTTTAGGGGTAATTGTTATAGTCACTTTACCATAATTATAAAATTGTTGACATGTGGTCAACTTTATCAGGTTTCACTGTATTACATTTATGACTATTAAAATTTATTATATTGCATTTATTTTTTATGACAGTATTTGGAACAATTTAAATTTTATAAAATCGAATTTTATACTTCATTATATACAAGTTTTATCGATAACATTAAAATCATTGCAAAATTTCTTAATATTGGTTACATCAATACGAAATAGAAAAAAATGTAGAAGAATGTGTTTTAAAATATTTTTGGTAGGAATATTTATTAAATTTTACTTTATACTTTCTCATTTTTCCCAATACGAAAATTGATGATATAGAGATTTATATAGATTTATATTTTCTTATCGGCATGCTTATTAATAACAAGCAGGTTCTATGAACATATTATGCGAACATTTATAAAAATTGAATTTCAAAATGTTTTTCGTTGATTTTCATACATTTTATGCAAACGTATTTGTCTTAAAAGGACAAAAATATTTGTAAGTCTGATTTTATAAATTATTTTGTATTTGTTAGTTCGATCAAATTCAAATGGAACAAAATTATCCGTTGTAAAAGTGAAAAATTATAGTGTTTTTCTCTTTTCATTTATTTATTTGTTATTTTTTAGGCTTTTTCTTAATAATTCTTTAAAACTTTAAACGAAAATTTTCTTTTACAGTAAAAATTTATTTACGCACTAATGTTTTCAGAAATATTAAAAATTTGTCTTAGTATTTTGAATTAAAATTCTGTTAAAATTAGATTTTTAAAAAAATGGAAAAAAAAGTATTTTTATGCGGATTTGTTATTGGAAAAAAATTTTAGATGAACCTTTCTCTTAAATAAAACTATAATTTTAAATTAAGAGGCTATTATAAATTATGTCAAATGCTTTAACGTTTTAATCCGCAAGAAAGTAATTATTGTTCTTGTTTTAAAATGGCAGATAAGTTTTAAAAACTAAATTTGTTTTTATAATTCATACTTCAATTTAATGTATTCATTTATAATTGAATTGGTGAGTGTTCTTATGAAAAGTTGAATTTTAATTTTTCAGAATCTGACAAAATTAAATATCGGAATGTCGGGTGAAATGGGGGGGGGATTTTTTTTGTTAAGAAATTATTTATTAAAATCCATTTTAACTGATATATCCAATTACTATTTTGCTTACATTTAAGTAACAGCATTATTTTCATTATTTTTTGTAAAATTATTGAATTGTGAATATTTATTTTATTTCACACATCGGATAAAACTGGTGGTTATGAGAAAAAAGTTTAAAAAAATTTGTCTATTTCTTCCTAAAGTAAGTCTTAATTATATACTGTGATTATATAAAGTAAGCTTTAATTATATACTTTTATTTATATACTGTGTGATGTATACAGAGTTAGCTACATAGTTTATTATGTATTATACATTAATACATAATGTATTGGGTTTAACAATTGTCAATTTAGAGTTCGTTTAAAATCTTTAGTGTGGCACAGGCCCAGCCTTAATGTATTTTTTTCCCTCCTTTGAAAAACATCGAAATTATGTGGGCTTAAGAAAATAAAAGCTTCACTTAATGCAATTTTACCATAAAAAAGTCGCAGTATTAGTATAAAAACCTTCTTTTGAGCGTTTATAAAAAATTAAATAACGTTAGGGTGACAGCGTCAATTGAATTTTCTTTATAGTTTAAGTAATTTAAAGTTTAATATTCTTTCATAAACGGACATTCTAATATTCAATAATTGTTGTATATTATAAAGATTAACTGTTGCTCAATAAATTTTGAAACACTTTGGTCTCTAAATTCCAGTGATGTACCAAAAATAACTTTCTGGATTAAGACAACGTGGGTTAATTTGGATAGGTACGTACATTAAAGAACGTTAAGATACTATAAAGATGTGTGTATTCGTTCGGTTATGTCTTAAAGTAATTTTAATTGGATAATTATGCTAAATTCTTCTGTTTCTTATCTTTTGCAATTTTTAAATTTCTACATTGGATTATAAATATCTGTGGTTAAATTTAAGTAATTTTGTTAAGACTAAAATATAGTCCTTTTAAAGACAAAGCAGTTTAAATTTTATGAAGACATAGAGGATTATTGACGAATTAACCGTAATCCTTTTGTCTGCATGAAGTAATTTGTGTTTTAGTTTACGATGAGTTTTGAAAGCAATTTTACATTACTATATAATTTTTTTTAATGCTTTGTTATTATACACATTGTTCCGTGAAATATTTTAATGAAAAAAAAATATTTTACCTAACTTGGGTACATTATGGAATATTATTTTGCAAAAAGCTCTAGGATAAGATTAATTTTGCAACTAAATTATATGGAAACTGAATTTTTTTAAAAAATACTATTAAGTTATATTTAATATTAAATTGTCGCCATATATTAGTATATATTTCATTATTATGGTAAAATATTTACTGAAAGTGAAAACAAGAAAAAATATTCAGTGAAAACAAGAACAAAAGTTAGTTTGATATTTTTATATTTACATTTTATGCAGCCTTTTCAAAATATGTTGTTTAAAGGTTTTGAATATTATTTTTTCCTTTTAATATTTTTAACTGGTTTCAAACGTTTTTATAAAATCTTTATATTTTTAAATTGCTTTTCAAGCTTTCTTTCAAGCGAAAAAAGTATGTTAATTTTTTGTAAACGTTTCAACCAATTGAATCGCACGTTTCCTTTCTCCATAATTATGCATTCGCATTGTTTATCTGCATTTATACTTATCCACTTGGATTTTTCTAAAAGTTTATGTTTACTTATTTTTATATTTTTCCTTTAAATGTACTAATAATATAAATTCAAGTCATGCAATTTATGTTTTCGTTGTTTATATTTATACATATCTGACTCTATAAGTTTAATGTTTAAACATAATTTCGGTACTATGAATCATAATGTAGCACAAATTCGTGCAATTTTAATGAGGTGTTTAAAAGCAGTTACGATATTTTGCAGTCATACACAGAGAAAAAAAAAGGCAATTTTTCCGTTCATATGGTAGCCGTCTGGTTTTCAAAATTAAAGTTCTTATTATCACGCATTTAGTTAAAAATACAAAACTGAAAAGTAACTTTAAGTGAATAAAAGGTTTTTATGCCAGGCCGTAAGGCATCATGATAAAATTTCTAAACTTTATCACGTTTACCATATTTTTAACGCACATTATATAAAGCCATATTTTATTGTTAATTTTACCGATCATTACAAAAGCGCTACGGTAAAAATTACTGAACTTTTTGGTGTTCCTAGACACACGATAAATTTTTCCATATTCTGATAATTTTGAAATCCTTTTTTCTCTGTGTGTTTAATAATTGTTTAATTGCACGGTTATGCTTCATTTCGGTACCTTTTTTTGGAGAAGCAACGAATTTGCACGGTATTATTGTTCAAAGTACAGATAATATGATTTAGGATTAGACAAATATGATATAACAATTAGATGTATATAAATATGAGCAATGAAAATATAGATGATATATGTTAGTAGGATTTAATCCTACAACATATTTAGATTGTGTAGGATTTAATCCTACACAATCCAAAATTTAGCTTTCTATATTTCCAAAATTTATTGTAGTTTTGAGCTTGTACATTTCTCACAAGTCGGAAATTGTTTTTAAATTAAACTATTTTTTCATATAATAGAATCCGTACTGTATGATGATAAAATATATTTTTATTTTAAAATTTATTAGTTTTAAATTATTAATCTGTTCGCCACTGTTATTGCTTTGATTCTTTATCTTCTGCGAATTGTTATTAGTAACAGATAAGTAACAGTTTAGGTTCTACTCTTTCTCCCTTTTTTAGTGGTCAATTTCTGAGATGTTTCACACTTTTTTGCGATCATGGCTAACCACACCGAGAAAAAGTATGGTCAAAATTACCAGAATATGGTTGCATTTACCGTGTTTCTTGCTTTTTAGAAACAACGAAAACCTTTAAGATTTTTGCCGAAGCGCTTTAGTAATGATTTTTTAAAATTAATAAAATATGGTTCTATAATATGGGATAAAATTTGGTAAATGTGATGGTTTTATCTTGTTACCGTATTGTATGACTAACCACACCGAGAAAAAGGTATGGTCAAAATTTCCAGAATATGGTTGCATTTACCGTATTTCTTGCTTTTTAGAAACACCAAAAACCTGGAAGATTTTTGCCGAAGCGCTTTAGTAATGATTTTTTGAAATTAATAAAATCTGGTTCTATAATATGGGATAAAATTTGGTAAATGTGGTGGTTTTATCATGATACCGTATTGCATGGCATGAAAACCATCTATTCAGTTAAGTTTACTTTTCAATCTTTTATTTTTTTACTTATTGTGTGGTATAAAGAAATATAATTTTTAAAACCAAAATTTCCGATAAACCGTTCCCGTATGAATGGAAAAATTGCCAATTGAGTGATTTAAAGTCAGTATATTTTGATTTTTATAGCCAAAATTATGTTTTTTTTTTCTTTTTTTTAAAAAAAAAAAAAAACAACTNTCCCCTTTTTTTTTCTTTTTTTTTTAAAAAAAAAAAAAACAGAAATGTCATTAACACACAGTATGGTAATTTCACCAGAATTTTTTTTATTACAATACTATACTATTACTTTTTTCTATTACTTTCTATTACCATTGTACTATGCTTTCAAGAGTCAGAATTCTGAAAAAATTTATGGAAAAAGTTTTAATTTTCAAATTTGCGGAACATGTGCGTGTTGTTTCTCTGTATATCAGTCTGTATGTCTGTAATTTTGGCATCTTTTGTACTATTTTGTACAATTGTATTTACACACAATTTGAAATATGCGAAAGGGGCGTTGTTTGTCTGTGTGATGGAAACTATTAGGAAATCTTTTGTACTATTGGTGTTCTGTGAGAAAACAGATTCTAAAAAAAATTCGTAGAGAGTTCGAAATGCACGAAATATTCGCATGTTTAAAATGTGCATAAGAATATACAATGACACATTTTTTACTAAAGTGGTTGTGTACAAAACGTTTGTCCAAATTTAGGACGAGCTTAAGATATACGTTCATTGCATTATTTATTTGTATTTAAGAATTTTTAATGACAATTTTTGTACTTTCGTCTATGTGATAAATATCTGTGAAAAATTTGAGAGATAACTACATACATTACTAACATACTAACATACATTATCAAAAGTCACATTTACATATTTTAGAATTTTAAAATTTTAATATTTTTTCGTTTTTCGTTATAGTGTTGCATTTTCCGTTAATATTGTTAAATATTTCCTTAATCTTCCTCATGGACTGTATAAACTTCGAAATAATTATTATTTTTAAGCAATTTTTCTTTTAATCTATAAGAAGTCTTCTTCTGTGAATCAGACGCTGTAATGAAATATCTATTTTCTACTTTTGTAGAATGTGTGAAAGATATTTTTGGAAATAATATAATATGCTAGCTTTAAACGATGTATACTATAAATTTCTTATATAAAATTATCTAAAGTACATATTTCACGTATAGAAAGATTTTTAATTTTTTTAAAAGCTTTCTTGTATTAATATAAATTTTTTATTTTATTTCGTGACTTTTTTCAGCCTACATTGATAAATATTTCCATAGTTTTTCTTTTGGAATACATGACCTCTCAAAGATTGATTGTTCATATAGGAACAAACAAAATATTGCTGTACAATAGGATTAAACAAATATCCTCATACATGATCTTTTCCTTTATCTGTGTATCGAAAGTATAATGAAAGTTGTATAACATTGGATACAATGACAGAAAAATATTTTTATGATAAATTTAATACATTGTGATATAATTTCGTTATAAAAGAAATGTCCGTTACAAAATTACGGTAAAAGTACTGGCATCCTGAGTGCAGCATCCGTAAAATCCATTTTCACCGTACAATTTTATACTGAAATTTTTACAGTAATATTTATTTGATTATAGTAATTCAATACATATTACTGCAAAAATTACGGTATATCAAATTTTTTTTGTACAGTGAAATTTTAAGTGTAAAATTGTAACAAAATACAGCAGTTAAAACTACGGTATAAAGTACTTGCTACCCGATTTTCCTGTACCGTAATTTAATCCAGAATTTTTTATAATGTAGCTTCAATTTACGTCTTTCATTATTAAATGCATATACTACTTATTTTACTTTTTACATTTGTACATTGAGAAAATAAATCTTATAATATTACCGTAAGGTATAGTAACAAAATTTCTTGCAATCAAAAAGCAACCAAAATAAACAGTATTTAAACCATTCATTTAGTAATCTTTTCGTTCATATGGTAACGCCTTACCGGGCTCTTATTACCAAAATTGTAGCTCTTATTATTATACATTTAGTAAAAAATACACAACTAAAAATTTAATTTAACCAAATAGATACTATAAAAAAGCTACCTAATTTTATACATAAATATAAATATAACAAAAAATCATGTTTTATTGTTATAAATATTAAGCAAATAAAACCATTTTTTATTGCTAATTTTTAAAAATCATTAACAAAGCGTTTCAAAGAGCCGAAGAACTGAATTTTGTGCCTTGCTCTAAGGTTTGATGAATAAATTACCAAATTCTGCCACACTTACCAAATTTAATCACATATAAAACTTTTTATTTCCAATGAGCTGCACAATCGGTCTTGCCGATGAGCAGACCTAGTGCGTNCAAAGAGCCGAAGAACTGAATTTTGTGCCTTGCTCTAAGGTTTGATGAATAAATTACCAAATTCTGCTACACTTACCAAATTTAATCACATATAAAACTATATTTTATGATTAATATTTCGAGAATCATTACCAAAGCAGTTAGGTAAAAATTACAAAGCTTCTCCGTGTTCATGTAGCCATATGTTCCATTTGATCATATACTGTTAGTTTTGACCACACTTTTTTTTTCTCTTGTGTACATTTTTTCTGCTTTTTAATCACTTTTTTTTTTACCTTTATTGAAGCATATTTTCTTAATTTTCTCTATTTAATATGCAACTCTTTGTGGAATTATTATTCTTGCTCAAATAAATAGAAATATTTTACATATTGAAATACACGTTGTCTGTCTTTATCTGCTTATCAGAATCTATAACGTAAGCTTTCAAACCAGACACACGGTAAATTTTACCATATTCTGTTACTTTTGACCTTACTTTTTTTTCTGTGTGTACATTTTTTCTGTCTTTCAATCACTTTTTTCTGTCTTAATTAAGACATATTTTCTTCAATTTTTATCTTTTAATATGTAACTCTTTGAATAATCATTATTCTTGCTGAAATAAACAGAAATATTTTACATATTTAAATACACGTTGTCTGTCTTTATCTGCTTATCAAAATCTATAACGCAAGCTTTCAAACCAGATACATGGTAAATTCTGTTACTTTTGACCTTACATTTTTTTCAATCACTTTTTTCTGCCGTTATTTCAACATATTTCCTTAATTTTTATCTTTTAATATGCAATTCTTTGAGGAATCATTATTCGTGCTGAAATAAACGGAAATATTTTACATATTTAAATGCTCGTTGTCTGTCTTTATCTGCGTATCAGAATCTATAACGTAAGCTTTCAAACCACATACACTATAAATTTTACCATATTCTGTTACTTTTGACCTTCCTTTTTTTTTCTCTGTGTACATTTTTTCTGTTTTTCAATCATCACTTTTTTCTGTCTTTATTAAAACATATTTCTTTAATTTTTGTCTTTTAATATGCAACTCATTGAGGAATCATTCGTGCTAAAATAAACGGAAATATTTTACATATTGAAATACACGTTGTCTGTTTTTATCTGCATATCAGAATCTATAACGTAAGCTTTCAAACCACATACACGGTAAATTTTACCATATTCTGATCACTTTTTTCTGTTTTTATTAAAACATATTTCTTTAATTTTTATCTTTTAATATGCAACTCTTTGAGGAATCATTATTCGTGCTGAAATAAACGGAAATATTTTACATATTGAAATACACGTTGTCTGTTTTTATCTGCGTATCAGAATCTATAACGTAAGCTTTCAAGCTTTTAAAGCCTCCAAAACTGATGCGAGTCAATAAAAATAACGAGATAAGCCCAAAATTTATCAAAATATTCACTTTGAGACGGAAATATTGAACCATTTGTCTTACATCGATTCAGATATTGCTGTTAAATACCTTAAAAGCAGGCTTACTTTTGAAGCTCTAAAATATTCAAAGTCTTCTGAGTTTTGAATATTTTAGCTTTTCAAGGAAATGCCGCGACGTGACATATACCTTACTTACTAAGAAAGATAAAAAGAATGCTATACGATGGAAGACATTGAAATATTTACGCTTTTAACGTTTTAAATCTTTAGATGTTTATTACTTTAAAAATATCATTCTTCTTATTGGATGCAAAACGTAAATTGAAATGTTTTGCTAAATTTAAAGAGATGCCTTGATAAATTATTAAAGTTTATAACTATGTATCGCTGTCGCTTATAAAAATTTCGATAAAGTTGTCAAAATTATTTTATTTTTTATTTAAAAAAATCGGGTATTATGCATTATAATCTTTATATTTATCTTTGTGAGCAATAAACTAATTACATTTTAATTTTAGTGAGGATATTTGATATTCGACCTCTTGCATTTTGTTACAAATTCTGAAAATGGTAAAAAAAAAAAAAATTTTGATAAACAGAAATACATATTTAATAATACGCCTTGCTAAATTATTAGAGTTTATAACTATGTGTCGCTGTCGCTTATAAAATTTCGCTAAAGTTGTCAAAATTGTGTTATTTTTTAATTAAAAAAATAGGGTATTATGCATTATAATATTTAAATTTATCTTTGTATGCAATAAACTAATTATATTTTAATTTTTAGTTATGTTTTTCATATTCGAACACTTGTATTTTGTTACAAATTCTGAAAACAGTTTTTTTGTTGTTTTTTTTTCTTTTTTTGCAGAAAAATAAACAGAAATACGTATGTTTATTTTGTAATTGTATGCTTAATACATATAACAATTGTTACATTTGTAACAGTGTCATTAATGCATAGATATTTTTTAAATGCGTATAATTTTCTTAGAGATTTTTAATTTGTTAAAAAAATATTGTTTTATAATTTTTTTGAAAGAAAATCATTTTGAGACAGTTAAACTTTTTAGCATTGTTCATGAAGTATGATAATCATACTTTTTTTAAGCTCAAATATAAAAGTCTCCAATTGAATTTTTAAAAGCTAAGCAAGTAATTTTCACTCTAAATATTTTTAGAATAAACAATGCAATGGAATGTTGTTTTACAGCGGCATTAAAAATTCTTTTAAAAAAATTTTGATTTTAATTTTAATAAGTTAGTTGAAGTTTTCTTGTTTTCCTTTAATAAAAACAATGCTGATTGTAAATTGATGCTGTTGTTGTTTATTTCATTTCTCTTATAACTTTTTACAATGATTTGGAAACCAGCTGTCCAATTTCTAAGCTTTCTCAAACAAAAAATTGTGTTTTTGAACAAATACAATTATACTATAAAACCGTAATTTTAATTACCAAAAAAGAAAAAAAGATAAACAAAGTAACAGATGAAAAATAATTTTAAAAAAACATTTGTTTACGTAAATAATTTCACCTAATTTTGGTTAGGGTTTATTTCCTTCTCACTGTTACTCTAAAATACTAATTAAGAATTTAGTGCTAAAAACATTTATAACATTTTGTTGTGTTTCTTAAATCATTACAGCATATTTCAGATATTTTAGTTCGCGTATGTTGCTCAAAGGCTTATCTAGCTCAATCTCTCTAAACTAGTTGTAATCTAAATCAAAAACTTTGTTTGTAACTTAATTTTTTTAGTGCTAGGAAATAAATTGCATATTTCATCTACAAAATTGCGTAGTAATGTGTTAAAAACTCATTCCAAATTCTAAATCTGTATCAAAAATTTGTCTTGTAACCTTATTTTTTCAGTATTAGAAAACAAACTGTATATTTCATTCAAAAAAATATGTGGAAATGCTTAAAAAATTCATTCAAAATTCGAAATCTAAATCAAAAATTTGTCTTTTAAATTTATTTTTGCTAGTACTAGGAAATAAACTGTATATTTCATCTGCAAAAATGTGTGATAATGTTTAAAAAATTCATTCGTAATCTGAGTCAAAAATTTGTCTTGCTTCTTTATTTTTTTAGTGCTAGGAAATAAACTGCATATTTCATCCAAAAATTACGTGGTATTGTTTACAAAATTGATTAAAAATTCGAAATCTAAATCATAAATTTGTCTTGTAACTTAACTTTTTTCAATATTATGAAATAAACTGTATATTTCATCTACAAAAAAGCGTGATAATGTTAAAAAAATTCATTCAAAATTTGAAATCAAAATCAAAAATGTGTCTTGTTTTTTAATTTTTTTAGTACTAGGAAATAAATTGTATATTTCATCAAAAAATGCATAGAAATATTTAAAAAAATTCAAGATTTAAACAAAAATGCTAAGCATAATTTTAAAGCTAATTATAAACATACCTACGCTATTTCCTATGGAGCAAATATTTTGAAGATTGTTATAATTTATAAAGAAAATCGAAACTATATATGTTTACTTTATGAGCATCCCTTACTTCGCATTTTCATAATTTTTTGAGTTTTTAAATTCATTTTTTTCGATGCATTCATGATTTAGGTACTGTATTAAGTTTAATCTTGATAAAAATCTCTTAAATTTATTTTAGAATTTGTTTCAAATGTCAGTCATCTTGTGTTTCTTGTGATTAATAAATTTAATACGTATATTGTCCAAGACAATAATTATAAAAATGCATTTAATACGTATAGTTTGTTCTTTTGACAAACCGAAATATAAATCAAAAATTTGTCTTATAACTTAGTTTTTATTGTACTAGAAAATAACTTTATGTTTCAGCAATAAAAAAATGCATAGAAATGTTTAAAAATTGCAAGATTTAAAACTAATATTAAGCATAATTTTGAAACTGAATATAAACATACATAAACTAATCCCCATGAAACAAAGATTTTAAAGATGGTTGTAATTTATAAGGAAGATAGTTTCAAAAGTTTACTTTATATTAAACGCAATTTTCAAAAATAATTATAAACACGTTGAAACTAACCCCATGTAAGAGAGATTTTAAAAATTCTTATAATTTATACACTGAGAAAAATAAGTACGGTCAAAACTACCAGAATATGGTAAAATTTACCGTGTTTCTGTCTGTATGGGAGCACCAAAAATTTCAGATGCCCTTAACAATAAATTAACAATAACTGGCCACAAAATTAATAACAGTGAATAACAATAAAGTAAAATAACAATAAAATTAAACTAACAATAAAATATGGTCTTATAATATGTTATAAAATTTGGTAAATGGGTATAAATTTGGTAATTGTATCATACCTTAGTACATGGCTTTAGAAACCATTTACTTGATTGAATTTACTTCACAGTTTTTCATTTTTTACTAAATGAGAGGTATTAAGAGTTATAATTTTAAAAAACCAGAATTTCTGGTAAACTGTTACAAAATGTGCTGAATAATTACTAAATGAGTGGTTTAAATACCGTATATTTTGGTTGGGTCAACTAGAATTAGGTTGTTGTTGTTTTTTTTACCGGATATGTTATTACCCTGCAGAACGGAAATTTACCAGAATTTTTTTCTTCGTGTAAAGAAAATAGCTCCATAAGTCATTTTAGCTCTCTTACTTCGACTTTTAATAATTTTTTTGTATATTTTGAGTTTTTAAATTCGTTTTGTCAATACATTCATAACTAAGCATGAAGAAACTTCCTAAACCATGACTTTTTTTGCAATACTCAAAAGTTAAGTTTCATTTTTTATAATTTTTATTGTGTAATTAATTTAAAGGACAGTAAAAATATTTCTTTTCTTAGAATTTTGCTAATTTTAACGTTGTTTGAAATTTGAAATTAAAATATTTTTAGGAAAGAGTTTTTATAGTTAAGTTTCAATTGATTTTGTAAAATTCACTGTCAATATGATGAATCCTTCACTATCAATATCAATGTGATCGTTATATAGAAATCACAATTTTGCAATTAAATAAAAAACGATAAAGTTATCTTAATCGAATAAGATATTAAGTATAAATATTATATATAAGTATAACGAAATAAGATATTTTAAGCATTACGAAATATTTTTTTAATGGAATAATAAATGTAAACTTTTATTTCTTATAGGCTACCTGGCCATTAAATTAATAAAACTTCAAGACTTCTTATCAAATGTTGAAACGAATAAGTTATTTTAGTTGATAAAGGTGGATTTTGGATTTGATTGCATCCGCTTCGTACTTTATGCTTCCTCTCAGAAGTTAATAAATTAATAAAGTTAAGAGTTTCAAATTTTGATGCCCATTTAAATTTAACTATTTTAAAATATCAACATCTGATAAAAGAAAAATTTGTTCGATGTTGAAGTTAAGCAAGTTAAAATTTCAGTAAAACGATTTTTCCTTGAACTTGAAATAGTAATTATGTAATATTAATTAGATCATTTTAGCTCAGAAAAGTTCCATTGTCATTTTAAAAGTGTATAGATTATTTTATTTACAGTTACATTGTTGCAATTTCATGAATATTAAAATTTTTATTAACATTTTGAAAAAATCTTTGTTCGAACTAAAAAAGATTTTTAAAATTTTATTATTTTTTACCTTATAGTTACAGGATAACTTAGAAACAAATTTAGAAAATATCTTGTTTAGTTAAAAAAGAAAAGTTATTTTCTAAAGAAAGAGTCTATTAAGCTTAATCATTAACGCTAAAGGTCATAGTTGTCATATTAAAATTTTTACTAATGGAAATGTTTCATAGTCTAGTTATAAAAACTATTATGAAATTGCCCAAATATTTTTATTGTTTCCTACATGAATATCATAAATATTTTACATACACGGAAAGAAAAATACTGTTTTAATTACCGTACTGTATAATAGTGACATTTCTGGTAAATAAATAATAATTATGGGTAATAACACTAAATTATACGGTATTCAAACCCTTCATTTGGTCATTTTTCGGTAACAGTTTCGGTAACAGTTATGGTAACAGTTTACCAAAAATTCTGATTTTCTGAACTATAATTCTTATTACTACACATAAGGTAAAAGATACAAAACTGAAAAGTAAATTTAACCGAATAAATGGTTTTTATGCCATGCTCTAAAGTATGATAAAATTAATAAATTTTACCACATTTTATCGCATGTTATATAACCATATTTTGTTGTTAATTTTACCAAAATCATTACCAAAACACTTGGTGAAAGCTACCGAGCTTTTTGGTTTTCTCATAGAAACATGGTAAATTTTTCCATATTCCGTAGTTTTGGCCGTACTTTTTTTCTCAATGTATAATAAATATTATACAATCACTTACAGAAATGCTTTATAAGTATTTTTTAAATTATTTTAATAACATTATTCCCTAAATAATTAAAAGTTTTATACATAACACCTTTCATTCTGAAAATTTTCTAAGAATTCGATGCCGCTGATGTATCGGCATGTATCCGTAACATATGCCGCTCAAGGATGAAAAATTTTTGCATAGAATGATGTAGTGATACTCGAGAAACGAACGTTTTACCGCACCATGTATAGGAATAGATTCTTTCAATTTTTTCTCATGTATTAAATAAAAATTTCAAATTTAAAGACAAAAAATAAAAGATCGACACTAATTACGAGAATTTAATATTAATTGTAGAAGCTGACACAATTTATACAAATTTAATAAGAGTTTTAGTGTACTGAAAACATAAACATAAGTACATTTTATAAAAGCGTTTTAATTTCTAGTTAACGTTTGCATTTTTATTTCTCAATAGTGTTGATTTATAGCAGACTTTTTATTTACATACATTTGCGTAACTTCTCGAATTTTTATTAAATCTCACTGTAAAAATTCTAGATGGAATTGCGGTAAAAAGTACTGGCACCCTCATTGCAGCTTCCGCAAAATCCATTTTACCGTAAAATTTTGTACTGTAGTTTTTATTTAATTACAGTGATTCAGTGATTTTACAGTAAATAGTAATGAAAAATTATGGTATATCAGATGTTTTGTTTCATAAAATTTTACGGTGAAAATAGATTTTGTGATAAAATGTACTGGAACACTAAGTGCTGGTACTTTTTACCGTAATTTGATGCGGAATTTTTTACAGTGTAAATTGGGTTGAGTAAAACCTTAATTTCTTGTCTCTGAATAGATTCGTAAAGTCACTGATTATTATAGTAAGTACCGTCTGAATTTTACATAAACTCTAAATTTTGAATGTATATTTGATATAATGTTATTACATATCTATAACATGAACAAATTGTTATGTATATTTAATGGTACTGTATTGGCCATAATTTGATTAGATAACTATGCAAATATATCAATAAAATGAAATCCCTAAATTGAATTCAAATATTTGCTTGTTTTTATTATATTTCAATGTTTTCTGCATATAAACATTAAGTAAACACAAAAATGTTTAGACAAGGAAAGAATTAGAATTAGGGAAAATTATTTTTATTATTTAAGATATGTAAACCTTAGACTGGGAACTAATTCTAAAGGACAATGAATTGATGACAATATGTGATACTTATATTATTATTTTTGTGTACTCTCAAACTTATTTAAATTTTTAATTGACCTTGTATTTATTCAATTTATGACTATATTATTATTCAATTTATGAATATGTCAAATATGATTCATTTTATCTTTGCACCAAAAACCAAAAAGTTCCATGAAAAAAAGTTTTTTTTATGTTTATTTCGTTATAAAATTTTCACTTTCTTCAAATATTTTTTGAGTCTTGATAAAAGGCTTTATTTTTTGTAATATTTAATAAATATTGTTTTTAATAGGAAGATTTAGTTATAAAAATGTACCATATAATATTTGCGCATGATTTTCGAATATAAGTAAAATGCAAATTATAAAATTTTATTGCTAAAAAAGTACCGATAATAATTTTTAAAAAATTCCCTACCAAGAAGGTGTTTTTGAGAAACAGTTTATCAAATTTAAGTCTCATTTAAACTTAAATTGTAGCAGATTTTGTATATAAATCTAAATAAGAGAAGGATTTTTCTTAAGAATAATTTTAAAATTTGTAGTATTTAGCTTTCTGATGTACTGTAAATGTTAGCTTCTAAAAACTGTTAATGTTGTATTGTAATCAAATGATTAATTTTAAAATTTGTAAATGCATTTTTTTAGATAAATATTTTGTTTGCTCATTATTTGAATATTATATTTTTTAACCATAATTTAGTTAAATTATCATTAGTTAAATTTAAATTATTTGTTATAATTTCATACTTTTGTTTAGCATTCATTTTTAAAAAACATAGATTATTATTTATACTTTTAATACTCATATATTAAAATATTGCATCTCTAATATATTGAATAAAATCATTCAGATATAGTCTGGTAAGATGCTTACATGTGCTAAAAAATACAAAACTTCAGTGCTGTTTTTTTTCCTCAGTTTTAACTAGACTAAAATGATAAAAAAAAGTCCATATTTTTTGTAATTATTTATTTATACAGAAAAATATTAAATGTATGCAAATAAATTTTTAATAGATATTGAAACTATGCTTCATTCTTGTCTTCTACTAGTGGGCTAAGATGAATCAAGAATATTAATGAAAATAAGACAAAGAAATATTTTATATTCCTGAATTAAAACTTACAAAGTTTGAGGTTCATTATTTGTGAAACTCTCAATATTTGTATGCATTTTTCATTAACTTCTAAAAGTATTTCATAATTTCCATTTTTTTAAAAATATTTATAAATAGCATATAAAGTTGCTTTGATTTTTTATTTTTTACTTGAATAATAATATGATTTTTAGACATAATAGTTAAACGTCTTACTGAAAGAATTTGCTAATCTTACCTGTTTAATGAATTTTAATATAATCAGCTTTAGAATGTTTAAAGCAACTGTCTTGAAAAAATTTACAGAAATAATTGAGAAAAGAAAACAGATTCATTTAAGCATTTTCTGATGAAATTAATGTTAAACGTTATATTTTTAAGTCATTACAGATTTTGTTATTGCTACGATGCATGTCTTCATTTATTAAGATCTTCAACAAAGTACTAGTTATTCTGTAATATGGTTAGAAATATGGTTTAACCTTAACACCTTACAACTGTTGCAGCAAATATATGGCATTATGGTTCAAAAATCACCGAATTTTTAAACAATGTACTAGAGTTTAGTTAAAGGTGTTTTTGAATATTTCAATCCACACTGTGAAAAATTCCAGTAAAAAGTACCAGCACCTTGGATGCATCATCCATTACGTTAATTTTACCGTAAAATTCTTTTTTTTTTCCGTAAAATTTTATACCCTATATTTTACAATAATAATTTTTTAATTACAGTGATTGGGTAATTTTACAAAAAATGTTACGTAAAAAGTACTGTGTATCAGATTATTTGTTTCTTAAAATTTTGCCGTTATTTGATCGGAATATTTTACAATATATATTTGATGGTACCTAATTTATGTTGCTTAATAGTCCTGGTAAAGAGTTTTTTTAGAGTATCTATCTCGTTTAACTAATGGAACGATTTCAAAAAAACTTTTTAAAAAATGATTACAATATTTTTTTTTATCTATATTAGTTATAGTTATTTAAGTCTCTTTTTACGTAGTAACAGAATTCAAACTTTCCAATAAAAAAAAATTCTCAGTTATGCTCACTTTGTAACATGAATATTAAAATTAAATAACTGCAGATTAATAGTCATTGAATAATAATTATTAAAATACTTGCTGTCCATTCTCCTAAATGTTTAATGACAATATTTTTATTATGTTCATATTTTTTCTCATAAGTTTAAGTTTTTTTTCACCACACTCAATCAAAGTTTCAATTTTTTGCAAAATTATTTCATATGCTAGAAAATATCAATATTATACCATGAAATCTTGGTAAGATATAGAAAACCATCATGAACTATCGAATAATGTTTACTGAACATTGATTATTGTTGTTTCATTACGTTTGTAAACTCTTTAAAATTTAACGTAACTTGTTTTATGCATTTTATCTTGGCTTCAGTTAACGTTGATTATGTTTCACTGCTTTAAACTGCAAAGGAAATTTTGGTACTGTTTGGTTAGCCGGGTGCAAGAAAATTTAGCTAATTTTTTAAAGTCTTCTGTCATTTTATATATTTATTAATATATATTTTTGTTTAATTTTTTAAAATTTTTATACATTTAAAAATTAATAAAAAAAAATGGTAAAGATCCATCTATTCTTTTTCTTTCAATTTTTCCATCTATTTTCACTGACCGAAAAATAACGAAATTTTTTTAAATACAATTTTAATATTAGTTTTGTATAATTGTAGTATCATTATTGATGCCTCATTAAAACAACGGAAAATTTATCGACAACTTTTTGTAGACGGTATATTTGTTCTAAGTTGCGTTAACTTACATTTCAAGACATTAAATTATAAACAAGTTTATTGCTTGCTCATTTTTGAATACAATTATTTATATCTTTTATGACGTAACAAACATTAACATTATTTCTATCGATTGCATTTTCATAAATTATTCAACCATGGAACAAGTTCTTAAAGCATCAAAACAATGCAAAGAAATTTTCCCTATCTGAGTTTGACTTTAATCTAAAAATCCATTTACATGGCAATTTCGATTAACTCTCGAGTTCTTCTTCTTCCTGTCCAACTCTTTCTGAAACATAGTCCTCTCTAAGTCCTCTACGTTTTTCACCTGGACCTTAATAAATAAAAGAAAAACCTTCACTCTAGCAAAGAAAAGAAAATGAGAATCAGAAATTGAATTACTCAGTGGAAATCCCGGTTTCTTAAATTCCTGTGCAACTGTATACCGTGAGGCCAGGTTACATCAAGTCAATTTCACTGTTACTCCTATTACTTTTTCCTCATCCGATAGGTTACTGTATAGGGAAATGTGTTTAACTGTTAAGAAGAATTTGTAATATCCTACAAGCAAAGATGGGGGAAAAGGATTAAAAATGCCAGAAATCCTTTCCCCCTTTTTCCCTGCCTCTCGTGTTTCGAATTTTCTAATTTAAGTTTCGAATCGAAATTGGAAAAATTGAAGTAAAAAAGAGAAAATGTCATTGTGTAACTTTAGTTAAAGAGTTAACAAGATAAAAATTTTGTGCTGAGATCAAATTTTTTAGCTGCAAAAGATTTAATTCAGAAATTCGCTGAAAGGATGCTGTTCTGAAAAAAAAATAGTCGGCCATCGATTTAATGTGAGAGAAAAAAACATATGAAGTGAAAAATTCAACAATTTTTTTATATCTCTGTTTTAATATTTTTTTGTGTTAAAATTTAGAGATTTAAAACTTTTTTTTTTTCAATTTTTGTTTTATTTTATAGAACAATATTTTGAATTTATTTATTTTTATAAAATGATTTCTT
Organism: Parasteatoda tepidariorum; assembly: GCF_043381705.1. NCBI lineage: Eukaryota > Metazoa > Arthropoda > Arachnida > Araneae > Theridiidae > Parasteatoda > Parasteatoda tepidariorum. The sequence goes on along the minus strand of NC_092213.1, from coordinate 32,938,942 downwards.
TCATATTATGTTTTGTATCAAATCATTGGATTTATTGAAATAAATAATTGTTGCATATTTTTTTAATATCTAATTGTCTATGTAAGTAAAAATTTGATTAAAAAAGTTATATTTCCATACATTTCCAAAACCATATTTTATTATTAAGTTTAGCAAAAGTCACTACCAAAGCGCTTCAGGGTTTTTGGTTTTCTTTAGAGCCAAAAACGTGGTAAATTTTACCATATTATGTTATCTTTCACTACATTTTTTTACTGGTGTATGTGTAAGTAACGAATTCATCAATAACTTTTTTAAAAACTAATTAAACTAGCTAAATTTATTAATTATTTATTAGCAAACTTTTTTAATAAATGACACTCTGATAGTAGTACTAATTTAGAAATGCTAATTTCAGTCAAAAATATTACTTTTTCGCAAATGTATCATAATTAACTTATATGGATAAAAATTCGAATGTTCTTTTTGGGTACCTTATTGTTTTCTAGTGGCACAAAATATTGCTTTATATGTTTTATACATTTTCTTAACGTCTATAAAATGCTGATTTCTTCAAATGATATCATCAAAACATTTCTATCTTCTTAATATATTCTTAATATTACACAAAAATATTTCAATTGTATTGCTTTTCTGAGTTTTCAATTATTTTTTAACTTTTCTTAATCTATACATTAATTTATGCATTTAATTTTTATTAATCTATACATTTAATTGTTATTAATCTATACTAAGAAAGACAATACAGGTCTTCAGTAAGATGCATCAATTTAAAAACAACGTTCAGAAATCTCTACGTTATTGCAATCTAATTGCAAAAATTTAAATTATTATCTTCACCTAAAATTTGTTTATGTATTAAAAAAAATAATTACTATTGTATTCTTATTTTCTTGAAATACTTGCCTTAAAAAAAAGTATAAAACAATTGAAAATCCTTGTACAGATTTAATTTTTTCTAATGGGATTTCTATTACTTCAAAAAACCCGTTTACGAAAATGAATTTAAAAAATTAAATAATTAATTGTATGATAAAGTGAATGTGTTATAATTATTATTATATTTATGGATTAGAAGTTAGCTGTGTGATCAAAAAGTTTAATGATTGTAAAATAATTTTTCATTTTAATCCCTACAATCCAACTGAAAAAAATGAAAATATTATGAAATTCGATGTTACTTTATTGCTATTTATAATTAAAATTAATGAATTTTAAACGTTTTTCTTTAAAAAATTTCTGACAACTATTAATTAAAACAAAAAGAAATAAACCTTGACGAATCTGCACATTTTTTTCTAAGAAGGTTACCAATCCTTTTACTTTTGTATTATATATTTTTAAAACTAAATTCGTATTTATGTCTTTTTTTTATTTTGCTTTTGCTGATGAATTTCATATTTTTTTTCAACAATTTTATTGTTTTCTTGAGGAAAGAAAATGCCATCTTAAAAACAAAAGAAAATCATCCCGACAAAAGAAAAAAATATTAGATGATTGGAGCATAAAATATTCCATGTTTGCCAAGTTAGAAGCAATAAAAGAATTTTATTTATAAGTAATTTAAAACCACTGTTTTTTTTATGAGGAAACAAAACTAAACACGAAATATTCATTCCCAAAGAACGAGTATTTAATTAACTTTCGAGGCTATCAGCAAGTTGCCGACACATAACACAATGGAACATAGAAAAATTAAGCATTGTAATGCAGTTATGAATAATAATTCGTGTTCTTGTAAGCCTTTTATAATATCTAGATTTTGTTCTGATTGTTGAAGTTTATGACTGAGTAAAATTCTTTGACAAAACTGAATAAAATTTATAAAAAACATTTTTTATTCGAAAATTTTCTTAGGGTGCCATCATTTTGTCGTAAAATTATTATTGCATTCTTAAATTTTCTTATATTATTTGAGAAAAAATTTATTTAGATTTTAATTACTTCGAATTTTGAAGTAAAAAAGCTGGTTTACAACGAATTCTTTAACTTTACAAGCTAAAGATAAAGTTGCAATGAAAAATTCATTGCGTAGCTTTCAACATTGCAACAGCTGGTTATAACTAACTAAAAATATCGTTTACATTCCCTCAAAATAGTTTGTTATTCTCAATAATCCTTTGTTCAAAACTTTCTTTTATTTTTCATTTAATTTTCAATAATAAATCTCTAAATAGTCATATTTTTTAACGACTTATTGAAGTCAACTACTATATTCGATTTTATTGTATTCCATTCTCTTTATTATTATTATGCACTATTGTTATATTTCATTTTATTACATGTACATTTTAATATAATTAAGTTATAATATTATTAAGAATATTATTAAGAATAAAAGTTTTATCATGAAATAAATAAAATATTTAATTTTTCCTTTGCTTAGCTATTAGTTATTATTTCAAATTTCAATAGTTTTATATTAATTTTCTTTATCTTACATTTATTTCGAAGTTCTTTATTGTTTCGAATTTTCAAAAGGAAAATATTGGCTTTTTTGTTATTTTATTAATAATCATTACTAATCATGCATATGCTATCCACACTTAAACACTTCACTTAGTAGTTATATGTAGGTTTTAATCATTAGTTTTGCAACGAATTATTTAAGTATGTAAAAAATAATTTTAATTTTATTGTTTTTTAAAGCTTTTATTATTGAATACCTCCATTAATGATTTAAAATTTTTCATTCAAGCAAGTAATTTAAATTTACTATTTATAATCTAAATAAATTATAAATAAACTTAAAATAAATTTTTAATCTTTAGAAATTTCTCAGTTAAATTTCTTAAGTTGTACATGAAAATTTATATTTGTTGTTGCTTTAAATCATAAAAAATAAATGGTAATATTTTTTTTTATCTCATTGCTTACAATTTCTTTTGTTTTTGAACATTAAGTTTCTTGAAAGTATTTTTAAAATGAGTCATGACTTTGTATTTTTTTTATTTATTAAATCTTTACTTTACTGTACAACGAAATGAAGAAAAAAAAAACCTTTCTACGTACATTTTATACAAAATTGTTATTATTATTTATATTTTTTTATTTTTTTCAATTTAAAAACTTTTCGTTTGACATTATGATGAGACCATAGTTTTTAAAAGCAATTACTTAAAAGCGTATTTCAAAAAATACGCTTCGAAATCCTATCGCTGAATCCTTCTTTCTCTTAACTATAGAATGTTTTAGAAATGTAAATAAAAAGAGCGAATCATATGCACCTGTGCCATGTAAATTCGAGCAAAATATCTGAACCATGACCGTTCGCTTAATTTTAGCTGAGGCAGCCGAAAACTTTTTGTACAGGTACATTTTCCTTCAATATGCTTTTAAGTTTCTGTCTTCGTGCAAGCTAAATCTCTGATATCTTCTCTACTATAAGTATAGACTTCTAGATCCGTACCTTTACTTTGTAGAAAAAGAAGTAGCAATGTTATGTTTTTTCCTTTATTTTTTTCTTACACTGGGCAACATTTTTCTGGAGCGCCTTGGACCAAACTGCGAATTTTTTCTATTTTTTGCGCTTTGTGAGTTTTTTTCGTTTACTCCGTTTCGATGCCTTTTTATTCTGCGGGTTTTATCCCGTTTGAGGATAGGGTTTGGATTCTGGTTTTTGGAGAAAGGGATTTTTTTCCCTCCCTTATTTCTTTTCCCGGCGATTTTATATCGAGCTGCTGAAGCGAAATCGTCGTGTATTTTTTATAGTTTTTCTGGTTTTTTTCATGTAAAAAGTTTTAAAAGTGTCGTAAGATGAAGTTAGTTATTACGTTTTGCTCAAAGTGTCTGACACATCTGGTAAAAAAGTTTATGTAAGAAATACCATTTGCATCAATGTGCGTATGTATAGCTGATAGTAGCTGCTGAAGATTTTAAGATAATTATTTTTATTTCATTGTTCATAATTATTATATTGTCACTTTCATTTGTGTTCAGCCGTTAAACAATATCGTTTATATTATATTGATTTAGTCTTATTCATATATATTTTCCTTTTTTTAGCTAGCAACAAGTTTATTAAAAATGATGTTTGCGATTGCTATTGTAATTATAAATTCATATAAATGAAATAGGTATCAGTTTGTTTCCGTTGAGTGAAACTAGCAGAATAATGTATTTTGTCAAAAATTAATTTTAACATCGAAAGAAAAATTAGGAATACTTCGTTGTAGTATTGGGTTTTCTTGATTCAAGTACACTGTAAAAAATTCCGAATCAATGATTGGTCGGCACTTTGAGTGCATCATCCGAATCACAGGTGATACTCGAATTTATAGTATATTATGTTATTAATAAATACGAAAAGTTTTATTTATTTATAATTTATTTATTTATTTATTTTTGTTATCTTATTTAATTACAATTTTTTTTACTATAATTTTTTTTTATTACATATTTTTATATTTTAATATAATTTTTAAAATTAGGATCTGTAAGTTATTTATAATTACTAAATATTTCATACATTTTTTATTTAACCTAATTACATTATATGCCCAAAAATGAATTTTTTATTTAATTTTTGAAAAAAAAATTTAAATTCTTAGTTATTTTATTGTTAAAATATATTTATATTTTCAAATTAACCCAAAATTTACTAAACGCATTCAGGTTATATTTTTTATATTTCTTTTCTCAAACCAACGATAAAAATATGTTTGTTTCATTGATATTTTTTTAAATGATTTCACTTTAAGAAATATGACGTTACAGAGCCCTTTTTTCGAAAATAGAAATTTTAAATTCTTTATTATTAAAAGTTTTAAAAAAATGAATTGTTGTAAATATATATGGTCTTGCTATTTTTGTAAATTATTTTCTTTTAAAATATACTGTTATTGGATAATTTTCCAAATCTAACCATAAAATAATAAATTAAAAAAAATATCCAATTATAAAATATTTTTAAATACTTACTAATTTTTTTATTCAACCAAAAAATTGTTAAATTATTTTCTTATCCTAAATTAAATGCTATTTTTTATTATTAAAAGTTTTAAAAAAATAAAACTATGAATTATTTCTTATAATGAATTATGCCCTATAATGAATAATAAATTGTACCCTATAACTTTGCTGAACATCTTTTAATGAACCTAAATTTGTTTAATTGCATCGTTGTAAATATATTCCCGCTATTTTTGTAAAGCATTTTCTTTTAAAATATACTCCTATTGGTTGTTTTTCAAATGTAAAAACTATGAATTAATAAATTTTATAAATATCTAATTATAAATTATTTTTAAGTATTTACTAATTTTTTATTCAACCCAAAAGGGATTAAATTATTCTTTTATACTAAATTTAACGCTATTTACTTTTACTAATGCGTTAACCGTTAGTATTTTAATAAACTCAGCAACAGGTTATTGCCCTTGACGTGAAACCTTAAAATCTGAAGAAAAAAAAATCTTTTTTTTCTTAAGTCAAAGTTCTATTTGTGGAGCAGTGCCCTCACAACATCTTAGGGGGTGATTTTTTTTAAGGCAAACCACAAAATACAACACCTAGCACTTCCGTGCAAGGTGGCATTTTCTTAACAAAAAAAGTTGATCGCTATTCACGACAAATTTCTTATTCATTCATAAAAAATATTTCTTAGACATGGAAGGTGAACGTCCCGTAAGAAAATGCGCAACAACTGTTTTTTACTACAGGATGCGGGGTGCGGGAAAAGTTTTTTTTTGTGGGGTAGCGTCCTCCCCTGACATCGTCAAGACTCTTTTTTTATGTGAATCGAGGGAACACTGAACTCACTTGGGGCGCGAAAATGGGAGACAAAAAATTCCGTGCGTCGTTCTATTTATGGGACACTATTGTATTGACCTTTCATTGGGCTTGGTCATATCAGAGCAAAAAAAGGCAAGGTGCAATGACTTACTTAAATAATTTAGGGGCAAAAAAGCGTTATGTCCCGTGGGACAACCCGGAAAAAGTTCACCTGTGTGAAATAGTCCCACTTTTGTATTGAATTCTAAAGTTCAAAATACTAAGCATCTAAGAGATATTATCGATTTCAATAAAATTGTTTGCTAATTGCATAATCTGAAGATTGTAAGGTTAACAATAGTTTTCTTAATTTTAAAATTACTTACCTTATGTCAGTGAAAATAGTTTATATAATTCTTAAGAGGAAGGCAAAATTTACTGAGCTTCAACAAATTATGCATTTTTGTATAAAACTTAGCAATATACATTTTACCACAAAATATATAATTTTTCAGAGGAAAAGAACCTTTTAGAGTTTTGGTATATTCTATATATATCTCCGATAAAAAAAAAATTTAAATTACACTGTAAAAATTCCAGATAATATTACGGAAAAAAGTACTGACTCCCTGAATGTAGCGTCTATAAAATCCATTTTTACCTTAAAATTTTATATCATTATTTTTACAGTAATATTTGTTTAGTTCCTTAATTTTACATTAAAAGCACTGTAAAAGTTATGGTATATCAGATGTTTTGTTCCATTAAATTTAAGGTAAAAATGGATTTTACGGTAAAATGTTTTGGCACGCTGAGTGTTATTACTTTTTATGGGAATTTGATCCGAAATTTCTTACAGTCTATATTTTCAATAGGGGAAAATGATGAGCTTGAATGATTGGGCTTTAATTATAAATATTAACTACCTCCACTTATTTCGAATTGATTATGATTAACTGTAGTGAATTTCCCTTAAGTTTATTATTTTATTCGTTATTATGTTACTACATGAAGCTGAACGTTTTAAGCTCTTTAACGTAAATTAGTTAAATATTGTAAAAATTTGAAACCTATCAAAATTAAGATCTAGTATCAGAGACTAAATTGCAAGGTCGTAATTACTGAATTTTTCTTTTACGAATTAAAATTTGATTGTTTTTAATTTCTAATTCAGCCAATTCAAAGATATCGTGTTATTATAAACCCTGTCATTATAATTTCATGTCATTATAAACTCTGTAATTTATCAAATCACATACAATTTAATGATTTTTCACAACTCATAAACACTATATTTATATAAAATAATAATTTCAAAACAATTTTTTTTTATCTTATTTACACTGAAAATGCCAGATATTAAAATCAGTGTTAGAAATAGATAATGATAATGAAATAGATAATGATTACATAACAATCAATTACTAGAGTATACTTCTAATTAATTGTTATGTAATCACTGTGATTATAAATTACTATAGCTATTTTAATCGAGATTATATATAATATTGCAATCAGTGTTAGAAATTAACCACAGAAACCGATTACAACTGAAATAGATAATGATTACATAACAATCAATTACCAGAGTATACTTCTAACTAATTGTTATGTAATCACTGTGATTATAAATTACTATCGCTATTTTAATCGAGATTATATATAATATTCATTACAATTATTTGGGTAATTACGATTACTAGACTTATAAATAGTAATTACTCGTTATTAAAATCCCTTATTATGGTTGAATTTAATTTATAAGAAATTGTGTTCTTATCATCCTTAACTTATTATTAATTGCGTTTTTATCCGAGTCTGATTAATCAGGACTTTGATGTATGATAATCGTACATCAAAAGTCAGTCTTAGAGTAAATATATAAAGCATCGAGAACTCTTACTTTCTTTCATATTGAATTATTCTTTCGATATTAGTTCGTAAAAATTGGTTTACTGATGTAAATGTAAAGCGGAAATGATAGCTAAATGTCAGGTTAAAAAAACTAACTTGTTCAAAAACTAACTTGTTCGAAAATAAAGATGAAAAAACGGAACAAGAAAAACCACTGTGCGTTAACACTAGACAAAAAAACCACAAGACTCACAGTAACGAGTAACTTTGGATATTACTCATTTTAAATATAAAGTTAGGAAATTTTGTTTGTAAATGATTAATGCGGCTCTTATTTTTTTTTTAAAAAAAACTTATTGATTTATAAATTTGAAATAAAAATTTAAACGTCTCTCTTAAATTTTAACACTTTCCTAAATCAATAATAAAGTGTTTACTTAAAAACTTTTTCTCGAACAATTCTATCAGTAGAGTATAGGAAGTATTTATTATTACATTTTCTTATTTCTGTCAGATATCTTCTTCTATATAAAATCATCTTACTGTTTCTTTTCCCTTACAATAGAGAGCATTGTATTTTACCACAAAGAAACTCTTAGATATGAAGAGTTTCAGTATTTATTTCTACTAGTTTATCAAATATCTCTTCTGTCTTTCAAAAAAAGCTCTATAATATCTAGACGAAGAAAAATGTTTTTTCTCAGCACTTTATAAAATCTCGAAAGCCCCCTCCTACATTCTTCCATTTTTCTACTACTTCTTGTTTTGTACCTTAAAATTCGCACCTAAGGTCAGAAACTTAGTAAAAGTCCTAAAAATATAGTGACGTTTTTATGGAGTATAAAAGTATTTTTGTCCTCATATCAGAGACATCGTAAAAAATATGACTTCCTATACTTTATACAAGAATTTTTATGTTTCGACTTACTATGGGAATCCAATGCTTAAGTTTAAAGGGAATTTTTAACTAAATTGTGACATCGATGACTATTTTGATTTTTGTGTCACAATTTTGTTTAAAAAAAAAACTATATACTTTGAAAGTGTTTTAGTAAATTTTTTATTTCAAAATCTCAAAATACTTGAATATTTCAATGACCATATGTAAAAAGAAATACTTCTGATGTAGCGATGATGTGAATTAATGATATCTTAAATTTTTTTTAAAAATGTTTTGGTTATAAAATATTTTTTTAACATGCATAATTTGTAACTCAAATTGTATGTAATATAATAAAAAACCTTTCTATCTTTTAACCTTTAAACCTTGCTTCTTCCTATTTTTACGAAAAGCACGTAAATTAATTAAACTTTGAAGTAAAATAATATTTACTTTTGGTTGTAATTTATATATGTGTATATTTAGTGCAATAGTTAGTAGTATTATTGTAACACTATTATTGTAATACTAAAGTTAGAAACTATACGGTTAAAATTTGCATATTAATATATTTTTTCTTTAATGTGCAAAAAAAGAAAAAGAAAAAATTTTCAATTTAATACTATTTGCCGATTTTTATAGAGTTTTATTAAATTTAAATTTAAACTTTTATTCAAATTATCTGCAACTGTTACTATATTTGTTATATTAATTGATAAAAAAAAATTAATTCTTAATAAATTTAAATTTTTAACTTTTAAGGTTGATCTAGCTTAAAAAAGTATTAATTTTTATCATGATTTTAATTGTTAAGTTTAATAAAAGTATTTCACAGTTGTGCGCTAATTAATGTATTTTCTTTATTACGATTACTATGTGAAAATGTTCATATCGCTTTAACTTTTCCTTTTTCATTTGTCTTCAAAATGTTATTTTTCCATTTTAAATGAAATCTTGTTAGGAGGAAAGGAGAAATAAATTAAAGCCCTATGTAATATAATTGTACTTTAAAGATAACTTATTGTAGCAAGGTTCTATTAATTTTAATTTTCAATTTAAACGAAGAATTCGTTTTTAAGGTTTTAAAGTTCAATGTTTTAAAGTTAAAAGTCGGTGTGTAGCAATTGTGTCTTAAAAGAAAATGTAAAATTAATTATTCTCTCAACATTTTTGTGTGTTATGTATGTTTTGTGTGTTGTGCCATTAAAAAAGCTATTAGTCCAAGCCTGTTTTCTTTTACTTTTATTGCACAATTTAACAAATTGAACAGTTTTATTTTAAATAATGTTACTTCAAAATTGTTCATTTCACAAATTGTATGTTCATAAAATTTGATACATTATCCAAAATCTATTTATTTTAAATGAAAAACGATAAAGTAACTTTCTGTTACTTTTCCTTTTTAATAAATCCAACTACTTATAAAGTTAGTGTTGTATTAATTATATTGTACAATTCAATAAAATAATTAATTGTGTTGCTTAAAACTTAAGTTTACAGATTTTCAGTTTATAAACTTCGATATATTATAATTTTAAGTTCAGTCTATATTTTATTTTGGTAGCAGGTTTAATAATCTTAAATACTTTTGAGCTTCCACTATTAAAATTGTTAATCTTTAATTTGTAATTTTTGCATCAAAGTTAAAACTTAAAAACCTATTTTCTGCCACTTTATCTATTCTTAGTTTATAAACTTCGATATATTATAGTTTCAAGTTCAATCTTTCTTTCATTTGTAAAGCAGTTTCAATAATCTTAAATTGGAGCGTTCACAATTAAAATTGATAATTTTTGATATGTAATTGTTGCGTCAAGGATGAAAGTTATAAATCAATTTTCTGCTCTCTTCTTTACCTTTTAATTCAATCAAAAATCTGATTTTTAAGTAGATTTGCGTAAATTGCTTTAAGCTTTTAAGCGTTTTACTATGAGCAATGCAATTTTTAACTGATGACAAATATAAAACGCCGCATGATTTGGGTGTAGTTGTTGATGTTAATAAATTGCATTATAATCAACTTCATTAGTTTTTAAGATATGAGAAAATTGCAAATATATTTTTCTGCCACTGCCGGTCTCAGGAATTTCTGATTCGGTCCCAAAGGATCATGTGCAATCCGGCAGTGCGACGCCTCAGGAATATGTTGATTACCGCCCTTTAACGTGCCCGGGTCGGCTATGATAAGGTCGATCTTCCGATGAATTCTCATTCGAGAAATCTTAAGTTTACCCTAATTCTCTTATTTAAATTGTTTTGTTAATATTTTGTAATTTTTTAGTAGTTTTTACTCTAATATACAACTTTAAATAGAAATTGTTTTGTACTTTGAGTTTTTAATACGTCGTTTTAATCTTTCGTCTGCTTAAGATTATCTATTTTGACTAAGAAATGTTAATAAGAACTTATTATTTAGTCATAAACTTTTCTATCAAAATACACTGAGGAAAAAAGTGTAGTCAAAACTACCAGAATATGGTAAATTTTACCATGTTTCTGGCTCTGTAGGAACACCAAAAAACTTGATAATTTTTACCGAAACGCTTTGGTAATGATTTTAATAAAATGAACACTGAAATATGATTTTATAATATGTGATAAAATTCGGTACTTTTAAGGTGATATCTTAGGGCATGGCATAAAAACCATTTATTTAGTTAAATTTGCTGTTCCGTATTGTATATCTTGCTAAATGTGTGCTAATAAGAATTATAATGCTGAAAACCATAATTTCCGATAGACCATTACCGTAAGAATGGAAAAATTACCAAATGAATGGTTTAAATACCTTATATTTTAATTTTATAATCAGAATCATGATTTTTTTTTTCTACCAGAAATGTTATTACAATACAGTACGGTAATTTTACAAGAATTTTTTTCTCCATGTGGAATCTACCAATTAGAAGTTTTTCATTGAAAAAGTTTTTTAAAAATTGTTCTGTTTAGCAGTAAATTGTCCAGTTTATTATGTTTTTATTGGTTTATCTTAATGTTTGCATAATACGGAGAAATTATAATGTACAAAATTTGTTACGCTAATGATATTAAAATTTCTGAAATAAACTTTAAAATATTTCTGTTAAGTATATTTCATGATATGTGTTTGAAAAATTGCAGTTCTTAAAAAAAATTTAATCATCACTGATTTAATTTATTTTTCGATACGTTAAAGCAATGTTTAATAATTAGTATGATAAAAGTTTCTTAAAGGTTACTATGGGAATCATTATAATAAGTTAAAGTATATGAAGAATTTAGAACTTTAACCAATGCATGTTTCATAAAACTATCATTTTGTAAAAATTTTCATTAAATCAGCATTAGTTTTATTAAAGCATCATTGCATGCTATTTATAAAAAGATTAAAATATGCTTCATAATTTCAATTCATTCACTTGACTTTGATAAGAATGAAATAGCTGCTATAAGTTAAAAACTTAGGCAATTTTAAAATGATTCAAATTTCGTAAATGATTGTGAAAATTTTGAAATTTTAATTTATTTAAGCTTCGTTAATTTGTTTTAGTTATTGAATTCAAATTTTACACAAATTCTTTTTTATAATTTATTTTTATAACTTCTAAATAAGTTATCAATATAAGTTTCTGTGCTGTCTTGACGTTTCAACCAATGAGTTTCTGAAAATAAATTCAAAATTTCTGCGTAATACTTATCTTTCTACAATGTATGCTCATATCTATAGTACTCTATTAGAAATTCCAAAGAAAATTACGGTAAAAAGTATCGGTACTCAGTGTGCCGGTACGGTCACAAATCATTTGCAAATGAAGTGCAACGACATTTAACTGCTTGAATTATTAATTTACTATACAAAATTCATCGAAGATAATAACAGTTAAATAGTTTTGAAACTATTTCTAAACTAGTTTCTTAACTTTTATTAAAAGGTTTAAATTATTTCTTAAACATTTTAAATTTCATATTTTCAATCATCATGAGATCATTTATATCGTAAGTAAAATGTAGTTTGTATTTTACGATATCTATCAAATAGTTTCTCTCGATACTATCCAATCGAAATCTCATAAGTGTCATTGGGATAGTTTTGAATAAATTATTGGAAATAATTAATTAAATACATTAAAAAAGTGAAAATTACTGAAGCAGAAGTTAATTTTCCTGTAAATCTCTAAAGCTTTCACATTTTATGAATCAATTTTAACCTTATTATTACTTAAAGTTTATTATTGTTTATTATATTGTTAGCATTGACAAAAATGAACTTATATAAATTTATGTATTTTTAAATAACTATTTTGGTCAAATTTTCTTTTAAATTTATTTCCAAAGTTTCAATATTTTCTCTTCAAATGGCTAGTGACACTTTATCCCATTAAAAAATATATTTTGTAAATCGAAAAGGTTTTCGAATATATATATATAAAGGTCTTAATAGTTTTAAATATCCTATGTTACTATCCTATTTTTTAAACTTTCAGTTAATGAAATAAGGTTTTTTTCTAACTCTATTCATTATAACATATTGTTTCTACTTATTGTTATTTCGTTCATTTTCTTAAAGCCATTAAAAGTACGCACTGTTACAATTGTCATTCTAAAATTACGATAAAATAACGGCAGTAGTTTGTCTATCTAATTAACCGTAATATTTGCGGTAAAGAACATTTTTCACCTTTACGATTTTGAAACAGTTTACAACTAGTATGGTTAAAAAAAACATGAACACGAAACTATACGGTTTTTTAAACATTTACGACTAGCATGGTTTCAAAATTTTTATGTTAAGGAGCTTTATGTTGCTGTTGCTATGCGTGAATGAGAGTATCCTATTCTAATAGTTCAGTATCACAAATTGCGGAGTACAGCACACTGGAAACTCATGTGCAATAGTTTCCAGTGTCGAAATAGCAATAAGTAGAAGTAAGAATGGAAGATATATTTTAGTGTCAACGCTGAGACTCGACCACATGTTCTGTCGGTCATGACAACAATAGGTTGGCTATTTGGAGCGATAAAATTCTAATTGTTTAACCGTATTAGATGAAAGCAGTTAATAACGGTTTTTCTCAGAGTTTAAAGTTTGAAAACCATCTTATTTATGGTTGACTGTTTTGTTTGAAGAAGTTAAAATAACAATTAAATTAATTGTAATTTAACCATTTTTCACGAGAAATTTTTATACAGTGCATAACTAATACAAAAGTCTAAAAAGATATTCATAATATCAAAAATGTAATATTATTGTGTCAATAATTTTAAGAACTAAAGATATTTTAATAAATAAAATACAATTTTTAAGGTTCCCATTCTATAGAAAGTCTGTTATATATTTTTAGAATTCTAAAGAACTCTCTCGTGTAAAGAATTTTTGTAAGAGTTCATTCATATCTGGAGTATTCTAAGTTCATTTTTTTAATATTTTGTAACTTTATTTAATGACTTAATTGATATATGCTTTTTAATTTCATACTTTTTCGTTACAGGTAAATACTTTTTTTAGAAATCTCTCTGTTTCAAAATTTTGTTTTATCACCTGTTGTGTTCATGTCTCTTGAAACAAAAAGATCTCTCATTTGAAGACGATGTGAAGATTCTTTAAGGTAAAATATTTTATATTCCAAACGTATTTATATCAAACGTATATTTCAAACGTTTTGGATATACTTCCAAATTGTAGTAAGAAATTATTTCAAGCAGTTAATAAATGATAATTATTAATACTTTTTATGAAACGTCTGTAATTGAAATCAGAAAAAAATGCAAAACTATTTAATTTTTGTAAGATTTTTTAAATTTAAATTTTTTGTTCTCAGTTAAGTTTATTAGATGTTCATTTCAAGTAAAATAACATAAATGTTAAATTTTTCTTCGCGCCAAATACGCTTTCAATTCATTAAATAAAAGCTTAATATGAATTATAAGAAATACGATAGAAATAGGAGATAGGGTAAACTTTTTTAAGCTTCAAATAATTTTAAATTAATTTTACAAAATTTAGGTTTAACATAATTTGAAGGATTTCACTCGGATTTGTTTTTTTTAATTGAATATGTCAGAAATATTTATTGAATCTGAAATTAATTATACAAATAAATTATATGATGCAAAATGAATTTTTTAAGAGAAATTTATTTAAAAGTTGATCTTTAATTAATAAAATACTTCTGTTTGTTTTTATAACATATAATAATTTGAAAATTATAAGAGCATGTTTGTAAGAACATATAATCAAAAAATACTATCTAAAAGTTTTAGCAAATCGAAACTTGTTTTTCATTTTTTTAAATATCTATATATTCCGCATAGTTTTAAATGTAAATTATTAAAATAAAAGAAATTATAAGATTTTTCATTTGCTAACTTTTCAAGGTTTTAAAAGCGACATGTATTGCGTTGAGCTATTTTATTACAGTTTTGTTTGCAATAACTGCGAAGTTATTTTACATTATAAACCGAAAACCAACTATGTGCCCTTTGTAAGTAGCACTCGCAAAGGTCACGCCTAATCTTCTATACTTATATTTATACTTATGAAATACATAAAAGATTGAACCATAATTGAGTACGGGGCACTATGTTCAATGTTGAACCATATTATATGTACCATATTACCTGAACCATATTATCTGTACCTTGCGAGACATAATACGGTTTAGACTGTATTAATCTGGTTATTAAATGAAGCCGTGTTACAGTTGAAATTGGACAATAATAAAGTGTAATCAAGTTCCAGAAGTACGATAAAGTGGTTCATTACTATACTAAAGGATGCAGCAAAATTGTACCATACTATAAGTATAGTCCAAAATTTTTAACAGTGTACACTTTCTTTTGCTTACAAATAGTGTGGTGCAATCACCTAAAAAGTTAGGTCATACTCTTAGTAATCAACATAAAATCCGGATCCTGTTCTAAGAAGGTGATCTTCTTTCAATATTCTACAAAACTTGAAGAAAAAAGAATCCTTTTTTTTTCTTTTCCTCATTCTCTTGCTGATATTCGTTTCCATCAGATATGAAACATACACGTCGCCATAGCTTTCTCCAATCACAGATCATGCACAAAGATCTACCTGTTTTATATGTTGGCGGCATTGTTTTAGCCAAGGACCATACATAAGCCTTTGCATTTGCTAGATTGCCTTCTCATTGGGGAAATCAGAAGATGTATACATATACCGCCAAAGGTCCCTCTGAAAAAGTTCTTTTTGGCGTGTAAGAAACTTCTTTCACTTACTTGTTCTACCTTCTTGTGGGTAGCTTTTAACACTTCATAACGATTTCATATTCAGTTGTAAGAAGCATTCTTAAGAAGTTCTTTTCAACCCATGAAGCTTTCGTCTCACGTTCTTGGAGTTTTTAGGCAGAGAGAGGGTCCTATATTTTTTTGTTGCTGTTCTGTGTATTTCTTACCTTCTTTTTGGTAATTGAAGTGCTCTCTGAATGACGTAGAAAAAAAATAGAGAATAAGTTTTAGCTTTAATTATATAGCTTGGTCGCCAACGATGTCTTATTTTCTAAATGGCTTTTCAGAGAATTATGATAAATTATTTGGAGGTTCTTGTAAGCATATTTAGCTAATAAATGGAGTTCGTAAAAAACTGAGATATTTATTTCTGCCTCTTTTTGATAATGCCAGTACTGTCTAAAAGACGTGGGGAGAAAAGGAATAAATTAAGATTATAATTATAAGAAGTGGTTGCGCGCTATGTTTTATTTAAATGTAACTGCTAGAGAATTGTAATAAATTAAATTGGTTAGAGGGGTTTTCTTTTAATTGAGTTTTTGAAATATTTGCTTCTTTAATAAAGTTAAGTTTCCTTATACATTAAGTTTTTATTGTATTCTGGTAAAAGATGTGTTATCTGAACAGCATTAAACAATTAAGCTACCATTAAAAGGACTTTACTCTTTATTATAGTTCAACATTCAGATATAAGAAGCATTCTTAAAAAGTTCATGTTTAGCTTCTAACTATACAGTGGTTTTTTTTTTTTCATTGTTAGGTTGGGTCAGGGGAAGAAAAACCCATAATTCGACCATGATTTTGTGTCATGCTTATAGAGTTTTTAAATTCAGATTTTAGGTTTGTTTTTTTTATGGAGTTTTTAGGTTTGGAGTTTTTTAGAGGTTCCCGATATTTTGTTGCTGTCCTTGTATTTCCCACTTTCTTTTGGTAATTGAAGTGCTCTCTGAATTATTCTGAAATTTTAGCTTTAATTATATAGCTTGGTAGCCAACGATGTCTTATAGCAAAATGACTTGCTCATAGAATTTCGAAAGGATGCTTTTATGACAGGATCTTTGACATATTTAATTGCCTAATGAAGTTAAAGTAGTTTATTTGTAATGGATGTAGTTTATTTGTAGTTTCTTGTAAATGGAGTGTTTTCTATATGATATCGAACAACGGATGGGGTTCTTACAGTAAACGACTTAACGATTTCAAATTCTTTCATAAAATAGTCTTTTTTTAAGACTAATAAGTGTAAAATACTAATAAGTCTTCATAAAAAGTCTTTTTTTATTATTTTATTATTTTTGTTTATTTATTTATTTATTTATTTATTTATTTTGCTAACCGATTAATTTAGAACGAATTTTTTTACAAAAATTTAAAGTTATAAAAAATACATCATTTATACTTGAACGCAAAAGTAGACTCTCTTATTTAATGTAATTTTTTACTTTTTAACTTGTCCTATACTTATTAACAGTTCTGTCATTAACTATATTTATTTTTTAACAACGGAAAACATATTTTAAAGAAACATTTCATAAAATATATCTTGAAACATTCTTTTTATATTTTTATTCAAGATATATTGTAGTATGTTTTAAAATAATTTAAAATTTTTGATATACACCAATTAATAAAACATTTTTATTATTGTTTATAAAAGTTTTAAAAAAACATGATATTATCCATTTTTTATAAAATATATTTTACCTAAAAAGTATGAAACAAAGAAGTTTATTGCAGCTTCAAACATGCAATCACATTATTTTCAGATATTTATAAATTTATTTTATCCTATTGATTTGGATTCATTACCCGTTGGACTTCTGTAAACTCTCCATAAAAGGAAGTACTATGGTAGAGACTGTTTTTGACATATTTCCACATTTTCTAAAACTTCATTTTGCTATTTTATATAATTTTACATTTATAGCAAAATCCTAAGCACATTTAAAGAATGTTATTAACAATTATTCTATCTACGAACTATTGCTTTTTTGTTGCTTTATGCTACGAACTGTTGCTTTGCGTTTTTAGTTTACTGTTTTATCTTTTTATTAAAAATATAATACTTATATTATTAGTACAATAATTTATTTTAGTAGATTTTTAGAAAAAATGATATTCTTTCTAGCATGATATTTGGAGTACCTGAAAAGTGTAATAGAAGGGAGATAACTGACAATCAAGTACCATATTTTTCAATCATGCTTTTTGAATATTTGCAATGTGTTGTTGCAAATAAATGTAATAACTGATAAATGAAAACTAAATGTAGAACTAAGCCATTCTGCTAAGTCTCAATTTTTAAGTATATATGTTAAAAATAATTCCATTTCATTCAAAAACGGGCTTGTAAAAAAATTTAGGTTTGCGCATTTATTAGAATACTTATATTAGTTTATAGAACAATATAGTAGATAATAATTACGTGGCACTGCAATTCTTCTTTTTTATTTTGGGAACTTAATAGTAAAATAATAATTTAAGCAATCAATTTAGAATAAAACTGTTTTAAAGTCAATATCCTTACAGAAATTATTATCACCTTCACAGTTTTGTAAAATGTGTTTCTCAATGCTGTCTGTGATTTAGAACTCAATAACAAAAAAATCGCACTGCATTTTCACGCATCTTAAATTGAAAGCTTAAAGCCTTTTTAGCCTATTTATCACTTACGGGTGAATTTGAATTTATCTTAGAATCTTATTAATTAGCTGGAATACAAAATTTCAAAGTTATTTTGATATTGCAACCTAACACTTGTTAAATTTTTCAGAAAATAATTAATCGGAAAGAGTTTGACAGTGAAAAAGTAAAGTTACTGTGACGAAAAATATCTTGCAGACTTATTGAACTTAATTTGGAGTGTAATTAATGGAAAGAAAAATTTAAAATTACTTTGATAAAGAATATCTAGAAAATTTCAATGAATTGAATTTATTTCAAAATGTAAGTAATTGAAGAAGCTTTGGGGACGAAATGATAAAACTACTTTGGCAAAATCTAAGCATGAATCTCAAAAATCAAAGAGTCATTGAATTTACCTCAAAATCAAAATATTCGTACAATATTAAAGACGAAAGAAACAAGTTGATTTTACTAAAAATTATGTGAATCAAACTTTTGAAGTTATTTGAAAAGGTAAAATTTAACTTACCTATCAATTCTATTAAATTTGACAGTGAAACAAAAATGTTACTTTGATAAGAAATAAACCAAAATCACATTTAAAAAAATTCAAATTAAGAATGAAGGAAATGTCTGTTTGCTTCAAAGTGAAGCACCTGACTTTACAAAGTAAATATACTGACTCTAACTATAAAAATAAATATTCTAAAGAAAGAAATATAGCTTTTATTAGGTAATGAAAAATGATTTTACATTTCATTAATATTAGAAAATGGTATATATTCTATTCGTTATGGACAATATTTTGGCCGTTTATGATGTAGGTGCGAAATTTTAATGTTAAAAGTTTAAATATAGAATTAAACTGTTTTATGACTTGATAAAAATTCTCCAATACGACATAAAAAAATTTCACTTCATTTTAAATTTAATTAATAATAAACATTGCGAGTTAAATTTTTCGCTGAGATAGAACATAAAAATCTCAAAGGTTAAAATTCACCGAATTTAATTAACAGAAAAAAGTTTCGAACGAAGGAAAAAACTTACTTTTGTAAAAGATCTTTAAGCTTACTGCACATATTATTTCTGGGAAAAATAAATTAAAATTAAATTGTTTTATAACTTGATTGAAAATTTTGCACTGAAGCTAAAAATTATTGAACTTAATTTAAATCCTAATTAATTATATAAATATTACGAGTTGAAATTTGCTAAAAATAAATATCAAAATATCAAAAGTTGAAACTCATTGAATTTAATTTAAAATTTTACTAATTGCAGTAAGTTTGTGAGTGAAGAAACCTAACATACTTTATTTAAAAGATAAGCACAAATCTTAAAGGTTGCATCATATATTCTTTCTTGGTAAAAAAAATCAAAATTAAATTATTTTATTACTTGATTGAAAATTTCTCACTCAAACTGAAAATTATTGAACTTAATTTGAAACCTAATTAATTAATAAATATTGCTAATTAAAATTTGCTTAAAGATAAATATTAAAATCTCAAAGGTTAAAACTCATTGAATTTAATTGATTAAATTTGCGAACGAAAAAACAAACATACTTTGGTAAAAGATAAGTACAAATCTCAAAGGTTACATCACGTATTCTTTCTTGGTAAAATAAATCAAAATATAGATATATTCTTGAACAAGCATAATCAAAGGCGAATACACTGACTTGAGTTTGTTTTATATATATTTCAAATAGTCTTTGTACTGAAAAATGCTTGTGGTTTTCTTCTTTATACAGAATTGCATCCCAAAACATTAAAAATTGATATCTTCAAAATCAATGCCTTTGAAACGACAAATAAAACCTAAAATGCATTTTTAAAAAAGGAAATCAAAAACTTGTTTTTTTTATTGAAATATTTGTTGTATACTAACCATGGATATGCATTTTTGTAAATGTTATATTATTTTGTTTTGTTCTTAACTTGTAAATGATTTTAAAAAATAATTTTAAAAAAAACGTAAAACTATTAAATTTGGTAGAACAAGTTTAAGTTCTTATTATCAAAATTATTAAATTTTATAAATACGATTATTTTTTCACAATTCAAAAATAAAAGAATTTATTCCTTAATTGATTTTTTTTCGTCATTAAAAAAAAATTGGGAATATAAAGAGATGCATCTTAAGTGAAAGGATTTTTTTTTTTTCGAAATAGATGGTGAAAAAATTTTTAGTAAAATTACCGTACTTGCTAGATAATGGCATTTCCGGTTCGAAAAAAAATTCGAATCCTTCTAACAAAAACAAAATATTCTGAATTTAATTTATTCATTTGGTAGTTTTTTTTTTTTTTTGTGAAAATTTAAAAGATTAAACGATTGTTATGAAATGCTCTAAAGGTACCACGATAAAATCACTAAATTTTACTACATTTACTACTAAACAGCAGGGTAATAAAATCATATTTTATTGTTAATTTTACCAAAAGTCATTACCAAAGCACTTTAGTAAAAATTACACAGCTTTTTGGTATTCCCATTGGACCAGAAATAAGGTAAATTTTACCACATACTAGTAGTTTTTACCATACTTTTTTTTCTCTGTGTATTTAGTGATTTACTCATGAAAATGGACAGCAGATATTTTCGTAGAATTATTTTAAGACTTATTATTTTCATACTGTTTTTTTCGCAAATTAGTTAGTGAATGCTGTTGTAAGATGATTTTATTGGTCACACATGTTAATGAGTATTTGCTTTCGATTCTACGTTTTACTTTTATCAATTAAAGCAAATTAGAGTATACTAAAGCAAAAAACAACTTGAATAAACTAAATGCAACTTGAATAACTTGAATAAAGCACAAATAAAAATACATAAATATCAACAAAGCACAAAGGAAAATACATTTATGTATATTCATTTGTGCTTTATTCTTTCACTTGTTTTTTGCTTTAGTACACTCCAATTTGCTTTAATTAATAAACGTAAAACGTAGGATGGAAAGCAAATACTCATTAACGTGTGTGACCAATAAAATTATCATTACAACGGTAATATACATAAATGTATTTTCATTTGTGCTTTGTTGATAATTACGTATTTTTATTTGTGCTTCATTCACGTTGTTTTTTGCTTTAGTCTATAAAACTCAAAGTATTGCCATTTCCTTTGTTAGAAAAATTTGAATATCACTATACCATTTATTTTATCTCAAATTATATGGGGTTTTTTTTTTTTATTAATGNTAAACAAAATGTAAAACTATTAAATTCGGTAAAACAAGTTTAAGTTCTCCTTATCAAAATTATTAAATTTTATAAATACGATTATTTTTTCACAATTCAAAAATAAATGAATTTATTCTTTAATTGATTTTTTTTTTCGTCATTAAGCAAAAATTGGGAATATAAGGAGAAACAAAGTGAAGTGATTTTTTTTTCAAAATAGATGGGGAAGAAAATTTTAGTAAAATTACCGCACTTGCTAGATAATGGCATTTCTGGTCGAAAAAAATACTTAACAAAAACAAAATATTCTGGATTTAATTTATTCATTTGGTAGGGTTTTTTTGTGAAAATTTAAACGATTAATTGATTTTTATGAAATGCTCTAAAGGTATCAGGATAAAATTACTAAATTTTGCTACATTTACTACTAAACAGCATGGTAATAAAACCGTATTTTATTGTTAATTTCACCAAAAGTCATTACCAAAGCACTTTAGTAAAAATTACGCACCCATTGAGCCAGAAACAAGGTAAATTTTACCATATACCTGTAGTTTTTACCACACTTTTTTTTCTCTGTGTATTTAATGAATTACTCATGAAAATGGACTACAGATATCTTCGTAAAATTATTTTAAGATTTATTACTTTCATGCTGTTTTTCTCGCAAATTAGTTATTGAATGTCGTTGTAATGATGATTTTATTGGTCACATGTTAATGAGTATTTGTTTTCGATTCTACGTTTTATTTTCATCAATTAAAGCAAAAAACAGCTTGAATAAAGCACAAATGAATATACATAAATGTATTTTCATTTGTGCTTTGTAGATATTTACTTATTTTTATTTGTGCTTCATTCACGTTGTCTTTTGCTTTAGTCTATAAAACTCAAAGTATTACCATTACCTTTGTTAGAAAAAATTTAATATCACTATACCATTTATTTTACCTCAAATTATATGGGGTTTTTTTTATAAATGCATGGGTTTTGTATAAAATCGAACAGTTACATTTTGCATAGAATTAGACATATTATATTTTTCTTCGAATTGTTTGATTTAGAAGATTTTTAATATTGTATTTTTTTTCTTGTCCTAATTTGTCACATCTTAAGCATATGAAGCATTTAATTGCATTTTTTTTTATTTCAAAGAAAATCGAAAAATGTGATAAACTTTATTACATGCTGTCTTATTTTAGATTTTTCTGTACACAGATAACATGAACTTACGAAACCTTGCAGTTACGACTGAAGTAAAATATTAATTGAAAATTTAAACTTGTGGGATTCATTAAAATTATTGATTGCTGAGTGCAAATATTTAAATTTACTTAAAAAAAATTTTTATTAAAAATTCGATATATATTTATTGTATTTATTTCATTTTCGTATTAATATTTACTTACTGTAAGCAAATTTAGAAAACGTTATGTCGTATATTGTTTTTTTTTAAACTATAATATATTTTTTTTATTTAATGTTCTTACTCCTTTTTTAGGAAAAATTATTTCAAAAATTGATTTTTTTTAACTGATAAGTTTTTTATGATAAAATAAATTGTATTTTATCATTCAATAAAAAACGTGTTTTGTTTTTACTAGATTAACAATTTTTTAAGACAAGAAATTTCAAAAATATTTTTTTAAGCAAAGTATATTACAAAATTTTTTACTGCACTACTTTTATTTAATTTCATAAGACTCATATAACAATATCTAAGAAAATTTAACTTGAAAATTTCAATTTCTTTTTTCAATTTAAATTTCTGAAATCTATTTCAAGAGAAAACTATTCCGTATCAAGTTGTCTTTTGATCAGTATTCTAATAAACGTCTACTTTTCATATATTTTTTTAAAAAAATAATATTCTAGTATCGATCTAGGATATTTTTTTTTCTATATTAGCATTCATTAGATGTAGAGAATTTCGCAAAACTACATTCGGAACTCTGATTTTGTTTCCCTAAACCTAATTTGCAGTTCTGTACAGAACAGCAGGAAAATCTCATTTGAATTTTTTACATATTTTCAATTTTTATTACTTTTTTTTTTTCAAAATTTTTGAAAACCGTCTTGCATACAAGGATGAATAATAGAATGAAAAATGTACCATAAAGGAAGGAAATAAATTTAATAATAACGAACTAGAATAAAAATCCAAAAATGAATCATACACTTCTTTAGGAGATCATCAATTTGATTGTATGATGAAAACTATGGTATGAATTTTTTTCCCGGATGAATCACAATCAAGTTCTAGTTCATGGTGCATCATTTCATATCTCTCATGAATTTCGGGGTTCATAAATTTTGTGGTTCATTATATTTCTCGAATGCAATGACTAATTGGGATTATTGAAATACGAAGAGCCTTATTTTGCAGTTCGAAAACTGGATGACCATTAGAACATTCTATTCACGGGCACCCTGAATGCATTTGCAAAGATTCTGATTGGTCCATTGGATTCTCTAATCTCGATTCTGATTGGCTCTAAGGATTTTGTCTGTTCATTTCAATCTTGTTTGCAGTTAATAAACTGCCGCCGGGGTTTTCATTCTTTTCGAAGAGGAACAGAGTAAAATTCTTAGTTGTATGATTTCTGGGAGATGCCTCTGTCCCCCCCCCCTCCTCTTCGTTGAAAAAAATTTTTGAAAAGTATGTGGACAAAATGAAAAGGGGATCTGGAAATCTGTAAGATGAGTCATCGGAAATACCGTGCGAAAATTAATTCATTCCAAAGTTTTTCTTCTGAACCCTTTTCTGCTCCGAAAAAAATCTATACCCTCATTGGCAAATACACTAGTTGGGGGTGGGGCCTCTCGAATTTCAAGCAATGGCGCGCGCCGGCCAATTTGCATAATTTCGTTAAAAAAGAAAAGAAAAGGGGGTGAATTTCCGATCCCTTTGGTTTGATCGATCATAAGCACCCTCCAAATTACGTCACATCACCTTAAACTATAACATCCTTCTCAGTACGGTTGCAGTGATTTTTTTTTGTTCTTTTTTTCCCCTACGCCCTCACTCCTCTCAAACTTTTTTTCCGATGGAAAAAAAAATCTAATCAAACAAGCTAAAAAGCACCCTCTCCCGAAAAAAAAAAAAATTCGATGCCTCCAACTGTCTTAATGCCGAAATTAGGAAATGGCTGAAGGTTCAGAGGAATGAAAGTTAAAAACAAAAACTAAAAAGATAAATTTTTTTTTCGGGACGAGCAAGGAAAAATAATACAAAATAAATAAAACTGACTTCTCATGATAAGAATATATATATATATGTCCTATGGAGAGCAAGGGGGAAATGAGGTGGAAATATAGAACATTCTGGAACTAAAAAGAAAGGGGGGCATTGAAGAAAATTTGGAAGAACGTTAAAGGGTGGTGTGGAGGACCCACTACCCCCACAAAGGATGCATTTTGGGTGAAAGAACCGCGCGTTCAGGCAGTTAAAATGTGTCCAAGAAACAAATTAGCCCTATTTCCCGATCTAGCCCGAATGTTCTTTTCTCTTTTTTTGTTTAATTTTTTCTAGCTCCCCCACAGTGACACTCCAAAAGGACAGAAATGTAGCTGCTCTGAAATAATACCCCCTGCCCCCTCAACCCCCAAGATGCTGTCTTAAAAGAATGGGAACAACATCACTCTCAAAGTCCGAGTAGCCGTCCCCCCCCCCTTATCGAAGTCCCCCCTCTGTCGAAGAAAGTATTCGCCCCCCCCCTTTTCTGTCTTTTTTTTTTTGTACTTTTTGCATCCTTTCATTCTAGGGATTCTTCTCTCAATACGGTTGGATTTTGTGCGAACGAAACTAACATTCGTGTAGTACCCTGAGTTTTAATACCAGTTTTGGAATGGGGGTGGGCTTTGAGAAGATTCGTCAATTTCTCTTTCCTTATTTCCTTTTTGGCTAAAATTTAAATTTCTTCTTGGAAAATGCTATTGCAGGAGGTGCCAAGTAATATATGGTGCTATTTAGATTTTGCTAAAAGCTTATAAGCACGCTTATGGTTTTCCATAAAAATCAATGACTTAAGCTAGTTTAGTATAAATGTGTAGTTTTCTTTTGTACATAGCTTCAAGTAAAAAAGGGTTTTGTCAAGCGAAGGATAGGTCATGAGCGTTGGCTAAATAAAGCGTTGTTTAGAAAATCCCTTACTTTGAGAGTTCAGACTTTTGTTATAATTTTTAGTCTCATAATACAAAAATAATGTTCTCCATTAATAATACAAAAATACCGTAAAAATCAATGACTTAAGCTAGTTTAGTAAAAATGCGTAGTTTTTTTTGTACATAGCTTAAAGGAAAAAAGGGTTTTATCAAGCGAAAGATAGGTTATGAACTTTGGCTAAATAAAACGTTGTTTAGAAAATCCCTTACTTTGAGAGTTTAGGCTTTTATTATAATTTTTAATCTCATAATACAAAAATAATGTTCTCCTTTAATAATACAAAAATACCATAAAAATTAATAACTTAAGCTTGTTTTGTATAAATGCGTAGTTTTCTTTTGTGCATGGTTTTGAGGAAAAAAAAGGTTCTATCAAGAAAAAGATAGGTCATAAACATTAACTAAATAAAGGGTTCTTTAGGAAATGTTTTTCTATGGGAGATTTGGCTTTTATTATAATTTTTAGTCTCATATTACAAAAATAATGATATCCAATAATAACACAAAAATTGTGTAGTAAACAAGCTGAAGTCTGATTCTTTTTTTAAAAAAAAGTAAAAATGTATCTTTATAAACTGCTCGCCCTTGTCAACGTATGCTGACACATTACTGTTATCTATCTACTTGTGAAATATCTCTCTGCTAAGCGTCTTTGGCAACGAGCTTGTTCACGTTTGGCGACCAGCTTGATTACCTTTCCAAGTTATCTAGTACAACATATAAGCTTTAATGGTAACCAGGCCAAATGCATTTCACAACTCTATTTAAATATTCCAGTTCTCCAACCTCTCCTCCAATCCTAAAACCTTAATAAGTTTTAAACAATATTATTAACCAAATTCTTCCACCGTCTGGTTGTCACCGGTAGCTTCGCCTGAGAGAAGGTACTTCTATTTCAATTTTAACTATTTTCAAAAGATTTCTGCAATATTATCGAAATTCTTTATGTATTGAATTTTAGTGATAATTTAAAATACAACCGGCAGCCATTAAATTCCACAAGCCACCGCAAGAATGAGTTCAGGGCATTTTAGCATAGCAGAAACATTTTAATGTATTTTATAAACGTCGTTGAACAGCCAACCCAATTTTGAGTTTACAACTACCAATATTGAACTCTGAAGCCTTGTAATTTTGAACCTAATCCGGAAGACAAGCGAACTCCTGGATCAAGTATCAGGAGAAATGTGTCTTCGTGGAACACTTTTTGATGGAACTAACCCGCATTTGTGTTATTTTGATGAACAGAAACTACCTTAATGACATATTTTACATTGATTGATAGTTACTTGCTACAGAGGGAACTTGATTTTTCAACCAGAAACAGTCAAACAAGCAATTATGTGCTTTTTATAGTGACACTCAATGGAACATAATGTCAGTGTGAAGAGCGGCAATACGTTAGTGTAACAGAAACCATCTTAATCACATGTTATATATTGGTTAACAGCAACTTACAACGAAAAGTGTTTGACACAGGCTTCGAAGCGACACTGCATGGAGTTCCTACTTTTTTGAAAAGCATGTTAAAAGCATGTCCTAGCATGTCTTATAATTATAGATATACTAGTGACACGGTCTTCAACGGTAACACTTTCTTCTTTTTTTCTTTTAAATGGCAACAGATTACAATTAAAGATTACAATTAGATTTACCTGGGGTTGTAAAATATGAGATAATCAGCAAGCTTAACACACACTATTGTTTATTTGCAACTCGACCTGTCCTATGTAAGAACATACGAGGGTAGATACATAAAACATATATTAATCATACATAAAACACCAGAAATTATATCAACAACAATTATTTTACAATCACAGATATCAGTGGCAACTGCCCGACAGAAAGAGTACAACATCACAAGTAACAACACAAAAAAGGTGTAACATGAATGACATCTGCTAAAGTTGAGCCATTATAGAATTAAAATTAAAAGGTATTTGGGCCAATAGACCCTTATGACTTTATAACTTAAGATAAGGTCAACAGACCCTTATATTTAAAACAAACCGTGGCTCAAAAGTTAAAACCTACCTGCACAAGATCATCCCCAAAACTGTCGACAATTGTGGTGTCTCTGCAATACAGAACATATGATTCATCATTTATAAGATGGGCTAAAGACTCAAACAAAATCAACATGGCCACGCAGGGCCAGTAGAGATGGTNAAAAAAAAAAAAAAAAAGGAATACAATCCATAAAAAAATAGAAAATCTCAAGAAGGAAAGATTAAAATAGTCCCAAAGTTTAAAAGTTACATTATGACATCACACATTAAAACAATTTAATAAGTTAAACTCATGACCCATAACCGGGCCAAGACATGATTAAAAACCCAATATTTAAAAATTTAAAATCAGAAAAAGGTTGAAAGCCTAGAAACAACCAACCAGTAGTTGATCTCTGAGTCTAAATTTAGTAAATTTATAAAAATAAATAATAAAATAGTAAAACATGATACGGTTGAGGCACCCAAATTAGTGGTCGCGGNACCATTAATAAATACATCGTACACTTTACACAGATGATCGAGCAGTTAAAATCAAAACCTAATACGGGCCCTCACACAGTTAAAAAAAAAAAAGGAATACAATCCATAAAAAAAATAGAAAATCTCAAGAAGGAAAGATTAAAATAGTCCCAAAGTTTAAAATTTACATTGTGACATCACACATTAAAACAATTGAATAAGTTAAACTCATGACACATAACCGGGCCAAGACATGATTAAAAAACCCAATATTTAAAAATTTAAAATCAGAAAAAGGTTGAAAGTCCAGAAACAACCAACCAGTAGTTGATCTCTGAGTCTAAATTTAGTAAATTTATAAAAATAAATAATAAAATAGTAAAACATGATACGGTTGAGGCACCCAAATTAGTGGTCGCGGATTCTGAATTATTATTAGACATCCTCCTGAATATCCTCCAATGTTTGTTTAATGATGGATTTAATTATAATCCTGGATGGATTTAATTATATATACCCCTGCAGGCCGATCTTGAAAAGCATCTAATTAATTGGTCTAATTAACACACATTATACTTAAAATTGGAGCTGGTAGTTAACGGTATCATCAAAGCATCAAAGTTTTAACTCTGATCCCAATAAAATGGATGATCAGATTAGCAATCGATGTAAAGGAATGGTGAGCATTCTTTGCCATGAAATAGTATGTTTCACCATGATTGTGAACACTACACATTCTTTGTATTGTTTTCTTTATATTAAATTTATTAATTTTTTTAAAAACAAAATTTCATCAAGACATTTAAACGGAACAGCGAAAATGTGTACGAACTAATAATATGTTTGAATGACTAGTCATACGGACCAATGACTAGATTTTCTTAATTTCTACCCCTGCTTAAAATCTTTTCAGATACTTTAATTTGAATTAATTAAAAGATATTAATTATAATGTTGAAAATAGTAGTAACATAGTGAAAATGTAAGTAAATGATAATTTCCATTCACACTCGAAATTATTGCGTTTTAGTTTCTTGCGATGTCTTCATTTCTCATTTCATAATTTTTGGAAATCGTGTCATAACAGGGTTCCCACGGTCCTTAAAAGTCCTTAAAAACTGCTTAGCTTTTATTTTAGAAAATTATTGCCCTGAAAAGTATTTAGTTTTGGTACAAGGTTTTTAAATGTCCTTAATTTTTCAGCATCACTGCAAATCTTAATTTCTGCACCTAATTTTACAATTCAATTTCAATGACATTATTAAAAAGGGAATACAGATAAGTTTCATAGATGTCGCTAATCCTTAAGAATCTGAAAATGTTTTTAAAAAACCCGACCCTAGTTTGCAAAAATTGTCTGGTCCTGCTTTGGCGAGCCCTGTGAGTTAATACAATCTTATCAGTACTTACATTATAATAAAATTGTTTTTCATTATTTTTTTTATTTATAGATTTTTTTTTAAGAAAGTTAAATAATTAGCACAGTCACTGGTGGTATATATTTATTCGATGATAAACAATCACTCTATTTTTAAGGTCCTTAATTTTTCAAAAAAAGTTCTCAATTTTTTCCAAAAAGCACTTAAAAGTGCTTAATTTTTGCTTAGTTGAAAGAGTGGAAACCCTGTATAAGGCGTCATGAAGCTGCTCCATATTTTTTCGATACTTTTTTTCCAGCTATATTTACTCTTTAAAACCTCAACTGCTGAAAACTTAGCTATGCTGAAATATAAAGCAGCGAATCAAAGAGAACCTTCATTGCTTTTTCATTGTGTACAGGATACGCGCATCTATTTAAAACTCTTCCAGCTCAACCTTAAAAACATCTTTTAAATAGTACAGAATTTCTTTTAAAATATTAATACTTAAACTTAAAATCACGGGTTTCTCGTGATCTCCTGGAACACTGGAGTGCCGCGACACACAGTTTAGGAACCCCTGATTTTTACTGCTAAACTTTTAAATGGCTGACATGAGATTATGCTTTTAGAGAAACTGTCATTTGATTCATTGTTAAAATCTCTCCGTTGAAACAACATCATATTGTTACATAAATAAGTTGTATTGATGATTCATTGATGATTATATTGATGATTCCTTGATGATTATATTGATGATTCAGATTGTGGAACACATGTGATAGTCATGTCTCAAGTTTGGAACTCGAGGTCTATCGAGGTAGGTTGTTAAAGCTTCTCGGAAAATAAGAATTAAATCATTATTCTTTTTAATTTTAAACCTTGAGCATTTCTTATAGCTATATGATGAAGCAGGAAAATCTAAATTTATCTCTTGCATCTTATCATTTCTTAAACTTTTAATTCCTGTATTTGTATAAATAGCATTTAGACTTCACGCTTATAATTTTATTCACTTAATTTTTTAATTTTAAAAATCTTATCTTTTGTTGCATTTAACGCAACAAAATATTTAGGATTTGGTAAATAATGGTAATTTAATAAACAATAGACCACGGATGCCTTTTATTAAGGTCGTGGCTAAAGAAGAAGAGGGTCGAACCTGGTTATAAGGATTCATTATTCTGATTAATAAAACCGAACTATACGGTTCTCAAACAATTCATTTAGTAATTTTCCTATTCATATAGCAACGGTTTACCAGAGATTCTGGTTTTCAAAATCATAGTCCTTATTGCAACACATTTAGTAAAAAATAAAAACTGAAAAGTAAATTTAATCGAATAAATGGCCAATTATACCATGCTATAAGATATCAGGGTAAAGTTTCCAAATTTTATCAAATACTATTAAACCATGTTTTATGATTAATTTTACCAAAATTACTACCAAAGCGCTTTTGTGAAAATTATCGAGCTTTTTGGTGTTCCCATATAACACGAAATTATCTAGCACCAGAAACATGATAAATTTTACCATATTATGTAGTCTTGAACATCCTTTTTTTTCTTTGTAACTTTTAATTTTTTACTTCTCAATATACTAGCAATACATTGAGTTGCAATCATCAAGCACAGGGGTTCGATCCCAGGTGGTGACTTGAAACCTACCCAGTTTCAAGTAGATAAATACTAGCATGTCTGAGAAGTAAAGAAGTCAAGACAGTCGGCTCGCACCACCATCATACATTTGATCACGAAATTGTATAGCCTTAACCTTTGCGACGCCCCTGGCCCACAACAGACTGTTTCGGGAATGTTTTACAATATCAATGTCTTTTTTTTTTTGCAAAGAATAACTTCTGAAAATATTGAGATTACATAGAAACCTACGCGTTTATTAATCTGATTTTTTGTAACATTTTACTGCCAATAACTATCAATTTTTGATATAAAAGAAATTTAATACGTTTTTTTTTTAAAAATAAATATCATATGTTTTATCTTTAGATTAAAATACTTATTTTATTTTACTTTAAGAAACATGATTGTAATAAGTGTAACACTTGTAAAATACTGACGTAAGAGAGATTCTATGTGTGTTAATGAGATTTACTTTATTTATTTATTTTACAGCGTGCAAATTAATTTATAGACTATTTTTATAGTTTTGATACACTGATCTGCATTTGAAGTATTTATTATTATTATTATAACTGTTTAGCAGAACCAGATACGTAATCGTATTATTTATAAATTTTTATTACATTAACATGCACTATCTATTCCAAAAAAATATTCTTAAATATGAAACAGTTAAACTTTCTTTTTCCATCAACTAAGCTTAAATGCTCATGAAGCATAAGACTAACATTCAAAAATAAAAACAAACATTCACATGCTCCGATGCGAACGCAAAATCCCAAGCGTCCAGTGCATTCAGATAGAATATTCGAAAACAAAAGCCCAATAAAAAAAAATCCATTTACTTTCCGTAGCTTTTTGGTATTTTTCTGTTCCTTCCTCTTTCTGTACTCATTTTTACATTCCTTTCTTTCATAATATATATATAGCACTTAA
>NC_092213.1:32771037-32904896 GCF_043381705.1 Parasteatoda tepidariorum | reverse complement strand
GGAGGCGTCGATGGGTGGGCGTCATGGGTAGCACACGTAATGAGCGCCGCGATACCAACTGTCCTTCAGCCAGGCGCCTTCGTATGGTTCGAGAAGACACGGGGGCCCCTAGTGAAGGTGCTACCTGTGCCTGGATGGCGGCCGATGAAGCACTTGGCTGTGCGCGTGCATTTCTTACGATGTGGTGATCTTCTCGACGACTGGTCTGTCGAGGGCGTCCTGAGCCTGGTCTTCGTGTACATGCATCTCTCGGGTCCACTGGTCCCAACATCTCCTCACAACACAATCAGAGCGGCCTAATTGACGAGCTACTCGCCTAGTTGACCACCCAACTTCCATCATCCGGACGATTCTCCCCCTTTCAAACTGCGACAACTACTCATATTGTCTTCGAACACGGCGTAATGGCATGTCTACCTCAGCTCTTCCTATGTAAAGTATTCAGCACACTCAAATAAGCTTTGGTTACCTGTTGTATACTCCACAGAGTACGACGTTCAACGCCTTCTACCGGCTATACGTATTGCGCAATCACACTGCTTTTCTAATCATTTGCATATCTCCCCGACTTGTACCTTCATTGCAAGTTTCATTATAATGCATGAACTTTCTATCCCCTCTGGAAATTTATTTTTTCTAGTTTCAGCTATATCCCTGTTGATTAAAGACATTTGCCGACCCAATTTAGCAACAAGCTAAATTTTTGTCAATTATTAGTTACTAGTGAAAATGGAGCATTTCCTACTAAAGTCTCTGTCCTTTCCCCTTGGGCTTAAATATTCATTTTATCTACATTTCTGATAATGACCATAACTTCACCTCCATTCATTCTAAAACTCTTAATCATTATACCCTTTTGTTTCTTATTANAAGCTAAATTTTTGTCAATTATTAGTTACTAGTGAAAATGGAGCATTTCCTACTAAAGTCTCTGTCCTTTCCCCTTGGGCTTAAATATTCATTTTATCTACATTTCTAATAATGACCATAACTTCACCTCCATTCATTCTAAAACTCTTAATCATTATACCCTTTTGTTTCTTATTAAACAATCTTTAAAATAGGCATTTAAATTTTTCAAAAAAAAAAAAAAATACAATATTTTTGCTAAAGATTCTCAAAGCATACTAGATTTTCTTTTTAAATTTAAAACTGCATTTTCAATACTTTTCAGAGAAAAACGCTTTTATTTTTGATAACATTTGAAAAATTTAAAAAGAAAGTTCCAGAATCTATAGATCATTTCAGACGATATATTATATACATCTGAATATTAAGCACTTATATCTGAATCTATATCTCTAGATTTACATCTGAATATAAAATATTAAACAATATTAAACCTACATTATAAGGGTTAAAGTGAAATTAACTTCAGGGTTTATATACTTCTCTCCTTCCTGTCAAACTGCTATTAAATTTTACAGTTTTCATCTAAATCATATTCTTAGTTTCATCTAAATGTTTATTTGTTCCTGCATCTTAGTTTGTCCACGCTAACAGTATGAATATTTAGGAACCATTTTTTTTCCACAAACTTCTTTTATGAAAGGCAGTAGCTTGAAAAACTGTTGAAAACTATTTCATGTACATTGGTTTAGTTCCAATAAAACTCTTGTGTATTTAAAAAGATTGTATGAAGTCACAAACATTTTATATAGTACTACAGACTCTGGACAATTAAATTGCAACACGTTAATTGTCGTGTTATTTTAGAAACAGCTCTTTTTGTTTTCATAGTCTGGCAATGATCGTAAAGAGTCTGCCATACGCCCGATATTCAGCAAATATCTTAGTGCCAACATTTTATTTCCATACTTAGCTGTTGCGAATAAAACTTAACACATTCATATGCTTTTAGATTTGTAGCTAAGGAATCACAAACATTTCAAGTGCTACTATATCATTACATCACAAATATTTTATGTACAACAACAGGCTTTAGACAATTAAATTGCAACACGTTAATTGTCGTGTTATTTCAGAAACAGCTTTTTGTTTTCATAGTCTGGCGATGACAGTAAAGAGTCTGTCATAGGCCCGATATCCAGCAAATATCTTAATGCCAACATTTTATTTCCATACTCAGCAGTTACGAATAAAACTTAACATGTTGAAATGCTTTTAGATTTGTAGCTAAAGACTGGTGTTATTATTTCAAGAATTACTTTTAGTTATGATATTCTGGCAAAGACAGTAAAAGTCCATATATCTAGCAAATATCAACAATTTATTTCGATACTTAGCGAATAAAATTTAGCATAGTCATGTTCTTTTAGATTTGTAATTAATTGGCTTGAATTATTATTTCAAAGATTAATTTTAGTTATGGTTACTATCGGAATTTTAAAACGAAATAGAATAGTGTGGACAAGAGTTTGCTTTGACATAAGCACTGTGATAAGAATAACTATAAATTAAAAAGGCTAAATTAAAAATTATCTTTGTATTTCCTTTTGTATCTGCTTAAATGTGTCTCAATACCATTAATCTTTTTCAGCGAAAATTTTTCATTTTACCTTTCTGTGATTGAGAAAAAGAATATTCAAGCAGAAGCTTGAATAATTTCCTTATATGTGTTCTAGTTCTTCAATTAAATTGTTTCAAAAATACTTATTTTATAAATTTATATTTTTAAGTATAAGTGAAATTTTGCCATGCATGTATGGTAAAATTTTGCTATACGTATATGGTCAAAGTGTATGACAAAATTCTACCATAGGCAAAACCCCATAGAAATATCCTATGGTTTTTTTATGACAAACCTATGGTAAATTTTCCTAAGGGGGTATTCTGGCAAAGACAGTAAAGTGCATCATGCCCTCGATGTTTGGAAAATATTATTATCTTTCTTTCCTTACCTTACTTGGTACGAATAAAATTTACTATGTTCATTAGGGAATAAAATTTACTATTTTTACGAATAAAATTGACCATATTCACCAATAAAATTGACCATATTCATTTATCAATTCCTGGAGATTCGTAATTAATCAATTAATTATTAATCTTATTATTAAAAAAAAATTTTTTTTAGATTCTGACAAAGATAATAACGAGTCTATTTTGCCCCCGATTTCTAGTAGATATCATAATATCAAACATTTTATTTTCATATGTTGCTGTTATGAATAAAATCTGACATATTCATATGCTTTTACATTGGCAAACCTACTTTTTCATTTTTATCCTCATATATATGATATCAATAAATGATATTTTCCCCTAGCCGTCCTCATATTAGGCACTCTATCTATTACAGAAGGGAGGACTTATAGGTGTATGTTTTCAGATTTTATAGGGTGAGCGAGCCTCCTCCTTTGCAACTCTTTGCGGAAAATTCCTTAAAAGGGTCTTCACCCCCTTTCCCCACTTGTCTGAACCTTTCGCCTAGGGTCCGATTCGTTCCTACAAAGACGAAAACGAATCGAGGTCTTGTCATTCTTACGCGATATTACACTTTCTCTCGCAGATTGACACCGTGTTAAAAAGTGGTTCATCACGGGTTTGCCCAAAACAGAAAAACCCAGAACCACTGAAAGAAGTCGAGGGAAAAGGGTTATGACGAGAAGGAATGCGCTGGGAGGGCAGCGGGAGGGTTTGGGGAAAACAAACACGTGTGTGCTGGAAAATATATATGAAAGCTCTCTCTTTCACAATGCCAGCTTCTATTTATATATTTTTTTATTTTATTCTGCAAAGGAAAGTATAACTATCTTCCCCTACAAAGATACCCAAGATTTCAGAAAGTTGAATATTAAATTCACAATTTATTTCTTCGTCACAGAATGCTGACACTATAAAATGCGTAGAAACTATATGCGAAGAAGGGCTGGTAGTTGTAACTTAATTTTTTTTCCCTTCATCTTGGCGTTCATCATGAAAACATGTTCTTGCTTGCCGAAAGACGAAGTCTTTTCTTATTACATTCTCAAGATTTTTCTTTTACTTCAGTCTGTTCTATATGAAAGAGAAACATATATATTTTTTTTCTTATTTTTTTTTCTTTTTCTCGTAATTTTCGGCGAAGTGACTGACATAACCGGAAGGTTACTTCAGATCTTAGAAGTGGGAATAATTTCGGAAATTAAATTGTGATTCCCCGGCTGACGTCACTGTGCCTGAAATTGGATTCTGAAATTGAAAATGAGAATGTTCAAAGCTGGAGTTATTGTGACTTGAATTTCGTCGACTGCCGATTAAAAATATGTGCCTCTTTCAGATTCTGTGATTTTCAGGGTGCATACAGACTCCTTATACTCCTTAGAAACTCTTTGGAAATAAAAAAGTCTCCAAGGAGTACTTGGAACTACTTGGATTTCCAAATTAGTCCTTAGAAACTCCTTAGATTATTGCGTTGCATAGATGAACTTACCAAGTCCGCTGATGAATTTGCTGTCCAAGCAGGGAAACTAAATTACATGATTTAGCTGTCAAAATCTAATAGTTTAAGAAAAACTTTAAAAGAGAAAAAAATATTGAAATGCAAGAGTTAGAAGGAAAAAAAAATAGCAGCAAATAATTTTAATTTCATATGTTACAAGCAACCTTAATTAATAATTTACTGTTTTTTTTTTTTTTTTTTTTTTTTTTTTTTTTTTTTTTTTTTTTTNTTTTTTTGTATAAAATGACTTAGACTTTCTTATGTATTCAAATTTATAAATATAAGATTGGTAGGTTTTTATGTTAATCTTTAACATCTGTACTTTAACAATATTTACTAAAGTATTTAACACTGGAAAATGTATGTATTTGTAAAAGTGATCACTTTATTTATTTTTCTTGATGAAGTTTGACAAAGTTAAAATTTATTTCAAACGGGCTAGAAAAAAATATGCAAAATATACATTTTTGTAAGTTCCTTACAATAACTGCTTTTTAATTTTTAAAAAAACTGTCTAGTTATCTTTTGCACAAAGTTTTTAAATTTTTGATAAGTCCTTAAAATTTTGGACTCCTTGGATACTCCTTGGATGTGTCTACTTCTGATCGCTGTATGAACCCTGGATTTTACATCTTTTTGAGATCAAATTTCTGTGCATTATTTTGCATCAGTTATGCGTAATAACAAGTCACATCTCTTACAAGAGTGAAATTATTCTTAAGTGTTCTTTTATTCAAACACCTTCTATGAATCATTAGAAAATCGTGGAGCGTAAAACACACTTCCAATTATGTTTTTACATAATTGGAAGTGTGTTTTACTTCCGAGGGGAAATATTTGGGAAAAAAAAGCACATTAAAAGAAGTTTCAATGGAAGACATGTTCATGTGACATTTTTTAAAAAAATTGGAAAAAAAAATCAGTTTTTACTCTTTAGGAGGATGTTTGTGAGATATTATTTCAGGTTTTGGTGCAAAACAAAATAAGTGATATTTTTAAGACATTTAAAAAAATCAGTTTTTAAATAGCAGAAAGATCTTGGCAAGACATTCTTTCGAGTTTGCTAATGTGTTTTACTTAAAAATACATTAATCAACATTTTTAAAATACTGGAAAAATGCAGCTTGAAAACATCACGACGATGTTTGCTAGACTTTATTTTCAAAGTTTAGTGACAAACGTGTTAAATGATAATTTTCAAAAATTTAAAACAAATAAAAAAAATTTTAACATCAGAAAGATGTTAGCAAGACATTTGTTTAAGTTTTAGAGACAAGGCATTTTTAGGGAGAGACATTTTTTTTTAGTTTTTAATTAACATGTTTTAATTAACATATTCAGTGATGTAGCGCATTAAATTTCACTTTTATAAAATCAGTTTTTAAGTGATACATTACTCAACATTTTTAAAGCACTAAGAGAAAAGCAGGTTTAAAACAGCCCGAAGTTGTTTTCAAGACTTTATTTTCAAAGTCTAGGGGTAAACATGTTAAGTGACATTTTTAAAAAATTTAAAACAAATCAGTTTTTTTTTCAGCAAATCAATTTAAGTTTCATGGACAAGGTATTTTTAAGGCAGGACATTTTTTCAGTTTTTAATTAACATGTTTCAGCTAACATAATCAGTGATGTAACGCATTAAATATCATTTTTAAAAAAATCAGTTTTAAAACGTATTAAGTCATCAGGAAAATGCTTGTAAAACATTTCATTTTATAATTAAAAATTCTCTTACTTTCAATCTTAAAAGAATAAATATTCTGTTTTTATTTACAATTACAATCGTCCGTAGAATGTTACATCACTGAATATGTTATTTAAAACTTTAATTAGTAACTTGAAATACAATTTTTATGGTAAAAATCAATAAGTCTGCATGCATAGGGATAAAAAAAAGCCTTGTTAATGTTATTGATATCATACAGTTGAAGCCTGATTAAAAAAAGTTATCAGTCTCAAATTTTAAGTTTTAGCACAAAAAATTACAAAATTCAACATGATCTAAAAAAAAATTTCTCTTATAACTGTTAAAAAATTTGATCATTATTAAATTGAATTGTAGAAAATAATAAACAGATACAAAATTATATTTGTAAGAAATTTATCTTCAGATAACTGAACGCAAAATTCTTTATGAGAAAATTTTTTGACAATCGTGTTAATATGTCTGATTTCGTAAGTGAAAAAAAAAAATAAATAAAAAATGTTAAAAAAAATTTTCTACTTAATTAGCATATCGTTTCTTATGTCCCAGTTAACAACTATAAATCCTCTATTTTTTTATGCTAATTTTTTCGTTTTTAAAAAAAGGCTTTTTAGTGTCTTATCTTATAATTTAAAAAGGGGTAAGCACTATTCAATTTACGTGCATTAATTGTGCCCCTAAACCATAAAATTTACAATATATTGTGTAGAAATCCCGTTATTAGAGCAAAAGTTATTTATGTCTTTTTCTTCTTTTTAAGTGGATTATAAGTTCTTCTAAAGGGTTTAGATAATTTAATTGGTAATTAGCTCTAATAAGTAATTATTAGTTATTCCGACTTGTTAACAACATGATCAAAATAAATCAGATTTATGGAAAAAATTAAGTTGGGAAAAGTAAGCCTCGTGTTTTAAGTTGTGAAATTTTCGACACCTCTTTTTATTTGTTTCTTTTGCTTTTAATACAAGTTGTGAGGCTGCATAAACTGTTCGTGAAATTTGTGCTGTGTATGGAGAGGGAGTACAATAGCTGAAAGAACCAATCGTTATTGGTATACCAAGTTTAATGGGAGAAAAAAAATTCTGGTAATATTACCGTACTGTATGGTTATGAAATTTCTAGTAAAAAAAAAAGGAAGAAAACATAATTCTGGTTGATAAAAATTAAAAGATACAGTATTTAAACCATTGATTTGGTAATTTTTCTGTAAATTGTTTTGTAAATTTTTGGTAACGGTTTGCCTGAAATTCTGATTTTTAAAATTATATTTCTTATTACAAAATAATTAGTAAAAAAATACGAAACTGAGGAATTAATTCAATCGAATGCGTGGTTTTTATGCTATCATGATAAAATTACCAAATTTTATACACATTACAAAACTAATTTTGTAGTTAATTTTACCAAAAATCATTTCCCAAGAACCCAAGAATCATTTCCGATTCCGATTTCCCAAGAATCATTTCCGAAAAATTTTACTTACACTATAAATTTTACCGTCTTCTGGTAGTTTTGACCATACTTTTTTCCAAGTGTTACAATGGAAATTTTTGATCACAAAGTTGCAACGTCTCGTCGCTTATAGTTGAGTATAACGACATTGAAACAGCGAGCGAAAATGTTATGTTTCCCACTTATCTTATAACTTTTACATTTTTTTTTTTTTAAAAATGGCGTCATTTCATTATTTTTTCCTGCAAAGCTCATTGTATAGATATTTAGATATAACCATATACATTTCGAGATAAAATTTCATACAACCCAATAAGTAATCCACATTGTTGGTATACAATACAAGTGATGACAACCAGCCTGGGTTTTTAACAAGATTTCAATGAAAGGAATTTCGCCTCGTTCTCATTTTTTGTCTATTTCACGCATTTTATTTCGCCATGCCCGGTTATTGGTTATGAAAGATGTGATGGAATTTCTAGTGCAGGGAGTGCGTGTGAAACTAAAATAAACACATAGAGGAACGTAATAATATAAATACTTGATAGAAACAGTGAAAATAGAGAAAGAAGAAATAACATTATCTTGTGTCTATTAAATCAATAAGCTGAATTTTCAGGAAAAATTCTAATACCACCCCCTTTTTACCCTTTTACAAGACCACACGCTCCTCCCACTTTCGAAGGATACAGCCCCCCCCTCCCAAATTCAGCATACCCTTTCATGTGCCAAGGCACACCTTCACCCCCTTCCATTATATCTTCACCCTGGCACGCAAAATAAAAAAAAATTTATCTCATTTTCAGACCTTAACAAGAAATGTGTCTGTCCTTCTACATTTAGCTGCAAGATTTTGCCTCCTGTTTATCTATCCGGCAGTCCGTTTTTATCCGGCAGTTTTTGTTTGTTTTAAATTTGTATGCATGCAGCCTGAATATGTATGTGCGTGTGCGTGTATATATAGATGTAGAGTAATAACCCCCTTCGAAAAAAC
This sequence comes from Parasteatoda tepidariorum, assembly GCF_043381705.1. NCBI lineage: Eukaryota > Metazoa > Arthropoda > Arachnida > Araneae > Theridiidae > Parasteatoda > Parasteatoda tepidariorum. The sequence continues at coordinate 32,896,361 of NC_092213.1, read as the reverse complement.
TAAAAATCTTTAGCGCTTTTTACTCACCCCCCATCTTAGCACCACCCTCCTCCTTGGCAGCAAGATTAACGCTAAAAAAAGGAATTTTGGCGTGTCTTGGCTTCTGTTCATATAGTTATTTATTTATTTATTTTACTTCATAGCGTTTTTCCTCCTGGCTGTTAGGATAGAAGAACGTTGCACTTATTATTTGATCTCAGAGAAAAACGGTTTTGCAAATTGGTGCCAAAATGAGATCAGTTCTCTGAAGTCTTTTATTTATTTATTTTTATTTCATCCCGTTTTTATCCAGTTTTTTTTCCTCTTTTCTCCCTTTCTCTCCCATGCCTGTGTGCGACTCGTTCTTCTCTTCAAGTTTTCTCGATTTTAATAATTTTTCTCCATATTCCAAAGCACAAACACCACCGGCGAAAGGACTGTAGTTTTTGGCGATTGTTAGGTATGGAAAATGTCGTGGGAAAAAAATAAAAAAGATCGCCAAATGAAAAAGGAAATTTTTCGAAAAAGTACACGTTGCAGTAAACAAGACTTTTTAGCGAATAGATACATCGTTCTAGTTATTATTATCATTATTTTTTTTTTCTAGTTTGCCTTCAAACAAAATCTGAATTTTTCTGAACTTAATAAGCTTCGTCCGTTTTGGGGTGTACGCAAAATAAGTACATTCCATTATTTTCCCGTGCTTTTCTTGTGCACAGGAAAATGCAATTATTTCTGGATAAGGTTAAAGAATGGAAGTGGGTAGTGAATGCCTTAAACTTTTTAATAAAATTGGGAGAAGGAAAATATTTTGCATAATCATTATTTTGGACTTTTTGTATCTTTAATCAATTCCGCTGGGGCGGCGGTAAGATTATGATAACAATTTATTTTTGGTAAAAGAATTTTTTATTTATATATTTATTTGTGTTTGAGATCTTTATTTTTGTACTATATTTGAGAAATATCTATTGCTCCTAATTTTTGAAAAGATATAAATGTGCAAGTTTGACATCAAATTACGTTATTAAAAGTGATTGAAAATTTTACAGCGGCCTATGCCAATATGCCCATACGCCAAATACGATGGATCAACGGATCATTAAAATAGATCAACATACCCTTAAATATAAAATACAAAAAATATACCTGAACCAAGATTTAACAAACCACAGGAACACGGTGTTGATACCCAATTAACCACGAAACAACAAGTACAGAAGAATCGGGATGGCAACAGACCATTTAAATAAATTAACATAGTAATAAAATGTTTAAAAATATCAGGTCAACAGACCCTTATAGCCTTAAAAAGTTGTCCTATTTTACATAGCATTTTGCTCTTGGCAAGGATAGCGACAGTTACAGGAAGGTACAAAATAATATCTCTAATAGATATTACGATAGATCTCTATAAGATATTACGATATCTTATTTATTATTATTAAAAGTGATAAAAAATGAGATATCGTAATCGAATTATATAGAGTAATCAAAGTGCGTTATCAAAATATTGAAAATGGTAAAGAAAAGAGGTATCGTAATCAAATTGTGCGAAGTAATCAAATTGCATACTCAAAATGTTTAAAGTGACAAAAAAGAGGTATCGTAATCAAATTGTATAGAGTAGTCAAATTATGTAATCAAAATATTAGATGTGATAAAAAGAGATATCATAATCAAATTGCATGGAAGAAACTACCACAGCACATTAACCAAAGAAAAACGTGGGATATGTTTAATGAATTTAAGCTGCAGTTCTCTAAAATTACCGAGTTTAACGTTTTTCAATTTTGAGGCTGAAAGTGTTGATCATAGAGTTAATGTGACTAATACTTGATTTTTAGATATAATGAATTTATTTGCCTATTTATGTGAAATTATTAAACTAATAAAGTCGTGGTGGCTCAGGGGATAAGGCGCTCACCTCTCAGTGACGTGACCCAAGTTCGAATCCCAGCGAATTGCTAGTTGATACGAATTCCACATCAGGCTCGCATCGACGACAGTGCTGACGTAAAATATCCTCAGTGGTAGACGGTTCTTAGGTTAGTGTCCCCTTGGAGTCAGGCTAACAGTGGGAGTTTTTCGTGGTTATCCTCTCAATGAAACAAAAATGCGGGTTAGTTCTTTCAAAAAGTCCTACACTGAGGCAAATTTCGCTCAATGCTTGATCCAAGAGTTCCCTTGACTTCTGAATTAGGTTCAAAATTATGGAGTTAAACATTGGTAGTCGTAAACCCAAAATTGGGTTTGCTGTTCAGCGATAGTTGTAGAAAACAAAGCTAAATGTCCACCACGTAGACTAATTTGTCCCAAATTGCAAGGCTACGTAGTTGAGCATTGATGGTCATAAACTTACTACCATATCGGATGATCGAATGTCCAAAGCTGGATCGGATGTCCAAAGCTGGTTTTTAAATAAAACAGAACTAACAGAGCTGCAGTAGCGCAGGGGATAGAGCGATCGCCTCCAGATGAGGTGGCCCATATTTGAATCCCAGGGGTGGCTGATTGATACAAATTCTCCCGGTTTGCACCGCAAAATATCCTCAATTGTAGACGTATCATAGGTTTGAAACCTTTTGCCATCGGGCTAAACGTGGGAGGTTTCCGCCCCATGTAACGTAAATATGTTAATGCTGCCAAATGTAACGTAAATACGGTTTTCCAATGCTTGATCAAGGAGTTGCCTTGTCAAGCATGTTATTGGATTTAAAATTAAAAAATTGCGGAGATGGATATTGATAAACGTGAACTCAGAATTCGGTCGGCTCTTCAACGCCAGTTATAAATATGAAATAAAACAACAATAGCATGCATGATTTAATTAGGAAAAAAAAATTTTTTTTTAAGAAATTAACCAAGTTAGCTTCAGTAACTATTTTTTCTAGTGGTAGCTACGAGAGCGTATTGATATTTTAATGAATTTGAATTAAAAGAACTTTTTTCCTCTGCTTCGTATAAATATTTTAACAGTAAATTAAAAATCAAATAGAGAAAGGGCCATGCTTAAAAATCCTTATAGAGTTCAAATAAAAATCCTTTTTTTTCCCTTCTTTTTTTTTTAAAAAAGAAAAAACCCCGCTTTAGTTGGCTGCTACTGACAAATGTATTTCGCACAAAACTCGAATGCTAAAGGATTATGTCAGAAATCCCAAATATACTAATATAGTTATGAAATATTATATTGATATATTTGGTGATTATTAAAACTGCACCAATACTAAGCAGTTTTAATACCGATACCTTAGAAATAAGTGTTTTACGGTCCCTCAAAAGGGATATGTACCGGGCAAAATTACTTGATAGTGGTAAATTTTGACTGTCAAGAGTAAGATACGAGCAATTACATCATATCAAATGATGCTGAATACATTTTATTTTTATTCTAATGGGATAAACTACAAAAAATGCTACAACTACAACGATGCAACAAATACTATATTAAGTTTAAAAAAAATTTAATTATTTTAGCTATATTAATTGAAAAACTTAGTCGAAGTACCTGGTAAGTGATATTTTCAGAATGAAAAAAAATTCTGCCAAATTAGTTATTAAAAATTAAACAATGGTAAAAACTGTAATTCAAATAATGATGAAAAAATAAGATTTTCATCACAATTAGAACTTGCGATTGCATGGAGAAAAAATATCTGTTAAAATTATCGTGCTATGTAATAATAACATTTCTGGTTTAAGAAAAAAACAACAACAACATAATTTTGGTTTATGAAATTATCGTTCTTATTACCTCATATTTAGAAAAAAGAGTACAAAACTGAGAATTAAATTGAACCAAATAAATGATTTTCATGCTATGCTCTAAGCTATTATGATAAAACTACCAAATTTTATCGCATATTATAAACAATAATTTGTTCTCAATTTTTCCAAAATCATTACCAAAGAACTACAGTAAAAATTACCGAGGTTTTTAGTGTTCCTATAGAGCAAGAACCAAAGTAATTTTACCATATTCTTGTAATTTTGACCGTATCTTTTTTTCTCAGTGTAGATTTAATTTTTTTCCCTGCATTTAACATCAAGTAATGGTAAATTTTTGAAGACCTATTTTTTCCATGACTATTCTACATTTTTTGAACTATTTCAAATGTATAAAAAAAAACTATATTTGTCTTATCTTGATTCTGTTTTCTTTATTAACAGAAAATCAAAAAAATACATATTTTATCTATAAATAAATAACTTTTTAAAAATATTAAAAATGAAATAAATATATATTTATAGCTAATATTAAATAATGATGAAGACAAACTTAAGAATAAATGTTATTATTTAAAATAAAAATGAAATTAAGAATTTTTTGACATAATATTTTCAGTTATTACACAAATCAAAAGTATCAATTTTTTTTAATTAAAATATCTTTTATTAGATTTGTGAGCATTTTGTGCTTACTTTTTAAATATTTTGACCGCACGAAAAAATTCAAAACAATGCATGCATTTCTTTGTATAAAAGTTTCTAACATATAAACCCCTACTCCTTTAATATAATTTATTCGTAAAATAAATACATAACATCATTTCATGACATGAACTGGTAAAAGTTAAATTCATTAAAGCTTCAGATAATTTTTTGAGTTGAATCGAGAATTATTCTTTAAAAAACAATTCTTATAAATAATCTGCAAAATTGAGAAACTTAAAATGGCAGTCGTAAAAAAAGATGAGGGTAATAAAGTACCATTAAGTATGGGTTAACTACAGTAAGAGAAAGGCGAGTGCAACTTCATGCTGACGTATCTTTTTTTTTTCTTTTTTTTTGTGGAGATGACGCAATGTTGAAACAATTAGAACTACACTAGGTTAAAGATCTGACACCAGCCCGGAGGTGCCGCTTTTCGATCCTCGATTCCACTAAGACTCACCTAGTACATGTGACATACGTGCTCGTAAAGTCTGTGGAATCGAAAGAAATTGAGTTGTACCAGGGGTACAGGGATCTGGAGAAAATGTCCTTCCACTTCAGACCTAAATCTAAATTAAGGAAGTAGCCTCACGAATGAGTTGTGCTGCCATCTATCCATGGGGTTCTGAACCAAGATGTACTTTCACCCTTGCCGATACTCGCTTGTCAAACGAAAGGCGCACCTTTCTGACATTATTTGCAAAAGAAGCTTGGCTTGTTCAAGTGTCACTAGAAACAACAACAACATAAATTGGAAAATCGTAACACAACTTTGCTCATTTGTAGAGCCCCGTGTCTCTAACTTGCCATATTGCAGTTATATTATTAACAGAAAATTAATAAATATTCATATTTTTTATTAACAATTGTCACATGAATTTTAAACTGATTCGTATTAACAGTATTTTTAATCAAAAACTTATTCTATTGCATAGTATAATATAAAGTAGTTTCATACATATTATGTTTAAAAAATAAATTTTAATAGTACTGCTTCCTGAAAGAACTAATAAGCAAAATATTTCTTCCATTTTTCTGTTTCCTTTTTGCGATTAAAATGTAGTTTATATTGTAATCAAACACACTAAAACTATTTTTATATACATGGTGTTAGTTGTAGTTCCATATAGTGTTGGTGATGGGGCTTATCCCATCGTTTAGATTAGCCTTAAACTAAGTCCTTGAAATGTGCGGCTATTGCATTAACTTTGAGGCAACCCTTAGTGCTTTTAGGAATAAATCCTCCACAGTAATGATGTGGCAGTACAGAAATGTTGAGATGTTGCAGGTTGAGCATGATGGAAAAATTTTCATTCCATTTTTGAATCTCATGCTTCTGAGGTGACAAGTTCTGAGTCTGCAAAGCATTGTTAAGGAAATTCAAACTTTTAAAGTTCATCAACAAATTAGCTGGAGAACTTTTGAAGTTTGATGAATGATGAGCAAATGTTCGGTGCGTTAAATTTAAAAGCTAAGTTAAACTTAGTTTGATTTGGGAAAAGGTATGTTTTCTAATTAAAAAATGAGTATAAACGGTACGATATTAACGAGGAATGTATTACAAACTCATATTTAGTTACTGAAAAGTAAATTGATTATTTTTTAATTGTCCGTCCTAAAATATTTTTTTTTCTTTGATATTGTAATTTATTAGTTTATGAATTGAAAGCATAAGATTTGATTATACTAAATATTTTTACCAAAAAAAAAAAAAAAAAAAAAAAAAATTAAAAAANAAAAAAAAAAAAAAATAGCGAAAACACCCCTTACGGACCTCATTCTTTTTTTGCCATCACTTTATTTTGTTATACTTTGAAATTATTCATAAAACGGTAAGATATTAAAGAGGAATCGAAGAGAGGAGTGAAATACAACTTAATAAAATATTTTACCAAAGAATGACATGTAAAAGTCCGTAAAATAAATGGGAATTTTATTTTAGGGATTAAGTTATCAATTTCTGGTAGATGCAATCCAGCGTAACCAACGAAATTGTATTTAACCAGAATATTTTATTCTAAATAATTTTGAAATCATTATGCATTTGTAATGTTTCTTCTAAACTACTCGTACTCTTATGGTGAGTTATAAATTTGAAAATGTAGAAAAATTTATTAGGAAATTATAAAAAGTGATTCAAAATTATAATTACAACAAACACAAAAAAATTTCAAAACATCCTCCAAAACTTAAAATAATACTTATTCGAATTAAAAAAGAATAAGCAGTTATTTATAGCATTAATAGAATGAAATATTCTCTTTTTCTGCAACTATACATTGATTGTATTTTTATAACTCAAATTTTAACAAACTTAATTATTGTTTAACTTATAATATTAGAAGCAAAAATATTGAGTTAAATAAAAATAATTAATGAATTAGAAATAAAAATAATCGTCTTTTCGTGATCAAGCAATCTCATAATCTTAAAATATCTAGCACAATTATTCATAAAATTTTGCTATATACATAGACTGTAAAAAGTATGTCTGTATGATTTATTATTATAGCTATATACACATTTATTAGAAACTGTTTCTTAAAATTTTTATTGTATAACTGAAGTAAAGCACTTAGGCATCTTTAAAAATTAAGCTTAATTATGATATAATTGTCAGTTTGTATTGTTTCTAAATGCTTGTAACATTAAATTATATTAATTAAAATTTGAAATTAATTATTAGTTTGTAGTAAAATTAACCCAATTTAATTAACAAACAGAATAGAGCACATAAAAAATAAATAACTTCATAACTAATAAAAAATAAAAATGTATAATTAAAATTTTTATGTAATGTTATTTAAAAATGAGTAATTAATTAATTAGAACTCTTTATGATTAATTAAAAATGAAATTATGCACTTAAACATGTTTATAAATTAAGAAATGAGCATAATTATGACACAATTGTTAATTTGTAATGTTTCTACACACATGTAACATTAAATTATACTAACTAAAATTTGAAATTAATAATTAGTTTACAATAAAATTAACACAATTTAATTAACAAACAGAATTGTATATAATTCTTTACAATTAATTAAGAATAAAAATGTTACGCTCTTTGCTCTCCGATATTTATTAAAACTTTTACACAATGAATTTTTTTTTTCTAATTCAAATAAAAGTTACTCAAATATCAAATAGATTTTAATTTATTTTTATTACTTGAATCATCTCTAAATAAAATATCTCTAAATATTACAAAAATACCACTGAATATTATTACATAATTAATATAAATTAAAATATAATCTTTCTCGGAAACAAAACCATTTATTTATGATAATATTGTAACCGATTTTTCATCAGAAATCAACGGCTTGCTTGAATATTTCTTTGATGAATTTAAATTTCTTACACTTCATGAATTGTAAACATAAAATCTAAATAATATTTGGAGATAAATATGTAGTTGCGTTTCAATTCATTTTCCGAGGTATTCCCACAGATGGCGCTACTGCAAAAGTTGAAACATAAAAATCAGGGACGCATGAATGGAATGAAATTCCTAAATATTTCAAACCTTTAGTGATTCTTCAATTTTTATATTTTAACTTTAAATAGCATTTGTTCATAATATTTCGCAAACGCTTTCTCCTTATAGACAGTGTTATTTCTGAACCTTTTCTTTGAATTGTAAATTGTTTTTAAAATTTTAATCTTTTTTATTTATTTATTTAATTTTTGATTAATTTACTGATAGATAGTAACTTGCAATCATATCAATTATTAGACTGACGCATTAGTAAATTATAAAAAGAAATGAATGAAATTTTAATTCAGATAATTTGGAATGTATAAAACTTTGTTTTCATTTCATTATTATAATTAATTTCTACGCATTTTTAGATTTTACAATTTAAATTAAATTTTGCGTTGCTTTAAATGGGAAGAGAAAAATTTGTTTGAAGTAATTTAATTTTTAGCAATTAAACACATTTATTAATAAAAAATTTAATTTTTTATCTAAATTCAATGTACTTAATTGTGAAGAATACTAGTACTTTTTATCGACATGAAAGTATGACTTGATTTCATTTGCTTAAAACAAATAATAAAAATTTTATTTTGTTCCTTTATACGTTATTATGAATAATATTTTAATGTGTAGTAGTTGATTTTGAAGTTAATTTATTTGGGTAGATTTTTAGATTAGTTATTATTATAGCAGTGATATTAAGAGAATTAAAATTTAATTTTTTTTTCAAAATTTACTATTCCAAATTAAAAATAATAACAAAATTGTAACAGTGTATCTTGAACTTTTTTTTGCCAAAAGAAGCACACAAAAAAGGGAAAAAAAGTTTATGTACCTTATACTTGAAAGACAAAGCTATGATTTTTTTTAATATATGTGTACCATCTTGCTGCAAAAAAATTGTCTTGGTTTCAGAACACACAGATAAGTCTAAAAATTATTAAACTTTATAAAAAATTCGTAAACTGGATAAATTTTTTCTACCCGGATTAAAATTATCAAAATTAATAATTATAATTTTTGAGCTCATATAATGTAGCGTTATTGTAGCTTTTTAAGTATGAAAATTTTGATAATAAACGTTTTTCATTTGAAGCAACTCTGGCTTTTGTCTATATTGACGTTTTGTGCCATTTTCAGAGTTAGCATAGATGGCGTTGGCTAAAGTAAGGCTTAACTTAAACTAACAGTCATGAATAAGTGTTGCAAAATCACAGCTGTTATGAAAATGACATAATGTTCGTATAAACATTAATAGCATATTTGCATAATATTATATTTTGCGCCATTTTCAGAATTACCATAGATGGCGTTGGCTAAAGATAGACTTAACTTAAACTAAGTCATGAATAAGTGTTAGCAAACTCATAGAAGTTATTAAAATAGCATTATTCGCGAAAACGTTCCAATACATTTGTCCACAGAGCACTCGAAAAACACATTTTTTTAATGATTAATGGCATTTTGGTACTTTTTTTCTGTAGCAACCATACCAACTTTCTTTTTACACTTTGTAATGTTCTTAAATTTTGAAGAAAAAAAAGTAAACTATTTTATAGCGTTTTAAATCTTAATAACATTACGAAAATATTTTCTTCATAATACAATTTCTTTAAATGTATTTTTTTTTTCCAACTTTCACTTTAATAGGAATTTGATTCAACAGTGATGTAAACAAGTAAAGAAAAAAAAAACGACATTTAAAATTCCATATGGGAGAAGTAACATTTAACATGAATTCATACACTTCCTTAGCCTATGTTTCACAAGTACTTACACTTCCCTAGACAATTTCGTTTTTCGAAAATGTTCCAACTTATTATATCTGTATATCAGTTATATCGTGAAGCTTTCTTTTTTTTCCTACCAACCATCATTTCATTAATATTCCTATCAATATTTCTTGCCAAATGCAGCTATAGATCCTACCATGCACGGATTGTTTCAAGTTAGACAGGGACATAATTGACAACGTTTAGGAAACTCCTCTTAGAACGAATCTAACTTCTAGTCCCTCTATAAGGATGTTTTTGACAGCATGTTTAGCATAATGACCTGCGCTACCTAACATTCAAAAAATGTCCCTACTCACTGACAATTGTTACCACTCCCCCTTACATTTGAGTTTCCAACCCCTTTGGACTTCCTAAAAAGGAGTAAAATAGGCAGAGATAAAATGCTCATACACGATCTCCACTGCATTTCATTCCCAGATGGGTCTCTTTATAGGGGTGGAGCGTTCTAAAAATATATGGCGTCGCTTAATCAATTTAGGCTACCAAAAAGTGCACTCCAAAACTTTTACTCTTCTTCAATCTCTGGCAGTGACATGGGGCAAACTTACTGGCGTAATTACTAGGAAAAAAATAAGCCAAGTCTGTGCTTCTCTCTCTGAGTATTTTTCATTTCACTGTATGTGTTTGCAAAAGTCAAAATAAAAAGAACTCTTTACACGCCAGGGCAGTGCGAAAAATAGATTTTGGCGAGCACTCGGGCGTCATAAATAGATAGGGGTTTGATCTTTTGAAGATGTAAGTATAAAAGATGAATCATCATTATTCATTTAAGCGCACTATATTCCGAAGAGTACGCATGTTGAAGAAGGCAGAGTGGAGTGTAAGTATAGGAGAATAAATAAATAAATAAATATAATGAAAAAAATTCTGCCTTTATCAGCAGCGTCTGCTTTTTTTTTTTTTTTTTTTTTTTTTTTTTTTTTTTTTTTTTNTTCATGCATCCTCTCCCGCAGAGAGTGTAGAATCCTTTGGGATCCTGTAGAAATGAAATAAAAATTTTGCCAAGTTTGGCTGAAAAAGAAAACAGGAATCTAAGGCATTTCAGAAACAACAGGAGATTCGAGCAAGCGTAACCATATAGAAAGAAGGATACAGCACTATAGGGTTAAGTCAGTATCATGAATATTTTTTTTTACTGTTCGTCCAAAGGGAATTCGTCTTCAACATCTCCTTTAAACATCAAAATTTCAAATTTGTGACTGTTTGTCTTTTAGCTGACCTGTCAAATAAAATAATTTTAAGTTAAACGACTCTCACTTTATTTCACTAAAAATAAATTTTGAATATAGTTAACTTATTAAAAGCTATGCCAGCATTGACCAAAGTATATTATTACAGTTATGACTACGCAACTAAATACGGGCAAATTTTGTTAGATTTTAGCAAACTATGGTTACGTAAACAAAATATTACCAAATTTAGCTCAACTGTGACCAAAATATTAACAAATTTAGCTCCAATGTGACCAAACTGTGATTAAGTTGCATTAAGCTTGTATAAATAAACCCTTTTATATCGAGATTGTATCTACCTTTACAAAATAAGATTGGAAAAACGTTCTGAAATAGAGGAAGAATCCTCCTTTACAAACCAAGAGTATAGAAAAGCGTTCTCAAATTAAGGATAAATTCACCTATTTTAGATTAGGTTTGTTTTAGATTTTATGATCATCACTGAAACAAGGTTTATTTGCGCAGGCTCTGATATATATTTTTTAACACTTTAAAAGTGAAGATTGGCCTGATCCTTCAGTTTTAAGCAGAAATGAAATGTAACATTTGAGAATGAGGAGAAAGCTGGAATGAAAAAAAAGCAAAAACAATGTTTTCAGTAAAAAGCTAAAATGTGAGGGGTTTTTAAATAAATTTTTTAACATTCCTTTATTCAATCTTTAAGGAACCAAACTTGGCATCCTGATATTTCTACAAAGCAAGTATTAATTTTTAAAAGGTTTAATTAGTCAATCTTTCTACTCCAACCAAATTAAAATGAAAATAAGTTTGCCCACTATCTAAGAATAAACTCTATGTTAAGTATAGCTGCAATTCGCTAAGCCTTTTTTTTTAAGAAGTCATTTACATGTATTTATTGATAATTAATTCTAAAGCTTGGATTAACTTCAAATTCTATTTTTTTTTTCAAAGTTGCTGATATTTCAATAAAATTTCAATTTCCTTCTTTAATACACTGATTAAGCTATTATGCTTTCTTAATATTATTTTTATGACTTTCATTTGTATTGCTTTAATGTCTATTCATTTTTTTAATTTTTCTTTCATTTATTACATGAAAGCTGGATATAGCTTTCTATTAAGCTAATCAAAAGCAACTTTAATGCTAAAGGGAACTGGAATAAAAAAATTTCAAGCATTTTAAGACTATTTGGCGAAACTCTATCGCAACATATGTCACTAAAGCGCTCTATTGTGAATCACGCTATAACTCTATTTCGACGCTTTTTTGCATAACTGTTATGAGTTTGCAGCACACTCTCAATACACAACGAATTCATAACTGTTAGGTCAAGCTTAGCTTTGTTTGCTAATTCTGAAAATGGCGCAATACGCCTATATGATGAAAAACCACATTCTAGTGAAAATTAGAAGCGTTTGTAATCTAATTTTAAAATATTCAAAAAAGTCACTCTTAGCTCTTCATTATCGTAAAAAAATCATAAACTCATTAAAAACAACTTAACATCTAACAACAACATCAAACTTAACTCATAAAAAAATTCTAAAAAATTTAAAATTTTTTATAAATTGTGATAAATTTTGTAGTTGTGAAAAAATATCGAAATTTTTTTTATTACTGTTAAAATATTTAATCTATTTGCCCGTTTCTAAGGCCTAGATAATTCTTTATTATAAGTAAGTACATGCAGTCTAAAATTATAGCTTTGCCTCAAGTGTTACGCATTTAAATTCTGGCTTTTTTTCCTTTGAAGAAGAGGCTTCTAATAACTGTTAAAATATTTTACTTGATGTTAACATTTGCTTTGTTTTTTTATTTTTTCAATGGCCTTAAAATCTTATTCAACTTCATACATATTACCTCAACTTGCCTTTCTCTAAAATCTTACATTTATTTATTTTTAAAATATTAAAAAATATGCAGTAAGAACAACTGCAATACGTTATAGTTCGTATAAATAATAGTTGTCTAAATTACTCGTATTTATCTATCTCTATGCATATTTTAGATTTTCTCTTTGATAAATGAAGTAAATCCTGATCCAACTTCGCACTTCTAGCATTTTCTTATTGTTGTCTTAACTATATCATAGATAAACAATTCAAGAAGTTTGGAGGATAAATTTTGCAAGTTCTGGTGAATGAGGACAGTATAGAATTCTTATATTGGGCTTGTTTTAATTAAATAATTTATTCTGCAACTTTCATCCTGCATATATATTTTAATTTATATNACTTCGATATATATATATATATATATTTCTAATTTTGTTAATTTTTTTAAACTATTAGTTTATTATTTTATTACTATTTTTATTATTTAGCTTGTTGAAACTTATATGAAAACTATTACGAACATTGGTTGCTCAACATTTTTCCACTTTATCTTATCCTTTGTTTATACTTACTCTTTCTGATAGATAAACGAACATTAAAGTTAGAATAAGTTTTTAATTTCTTTATTAGCATCAAATCTTATATTTTTGTTTTATAAAATCTAGATAGATTCGAATGATAATCATTTAAACTGTAGTTTTTATTCTTCGTGTACATTTTATTTTTTTCTATGCCTTTACATTTAAACTCGATATCATTTATATCAAATTTTAATGTTGTATCATTTATATTTATATCATTTATATTTATATCATGATATCATTTACAGCTATATAATTATTTATAATATATCAATATTTATATTTATATCATGATATCTTTTTATAACTATTTCTTGTACTATTTCAATTATTTTTTCTACGAAGATTCTAATCATAACTATTATTGAAATTTGGTATAATTATCACTCAGGCCCCTATAAATCTCGTACATAATTTTACCTTAGTTTTTATCATCGATTGAAATAAATTAAAATTATTATATGATATTAATGCCTTTATGAACGTCTAATCATGTAATTCTTTCATGTATCTGTCAATTTTTTCGTTATTTTTTTAAATCTAAGAAGACTTTAATGATAATTGCCTGCACCACAACCTTCATCCTTGTTTTCTTCTATTAATGACATTTTAAGAAATATAACTAATATCAGGTTTTAATGTCATTCATTTTTTCATTTTATGAATATTTTTCTCATATTTTTAATCATTTATTTTAAAAAACTCTAGTTATAACTATGACTAGAATTTGGTATATTTATCATTCACTGAATCTTGATCGTTTGTTTAAACTTTCGATTTTATCATCGATTATAGACATTAAATTCAGTCAGTAATATTGGATACCTTTATAAATCCAATTTTAAAAATGTCAGGACCTAATTCAGATAAAATATGAACAAAACTTAAGAAGAAACTTAAAAAGAAACGAAATTTAAGTTTTAATTCATTTTATAAAATTTTAGAAACTGCTTGAAGAAATTTTTTTATAACATTTTCGTTTCTCATATTTAACATTCATTTCAAATTTAAAATTTTTCCAACTATAATTTTTTTTCAAATTCTTTTTGTTACATTTCTTTGAATGGTAGAAAAATTTAAAATAAGTGTCATTTAAGGTCTTACGTAAACATTTCTCGTCTTAACAGTGACGTTAGCATCCCTCCTCTCCTTGTCAGCAAAAGAAAGCAAATGAGAATCCCTCTCCTCCTTAGGTACTTATGTCACATTTAAACGGTTCCATATTTAAATCATAAAATTATTCAAAAGAATATAATTAAACTAGCTTTAGTAAATAATTTTCAGTCTATAACCCCAAAACTATCATAAAAATTTCATAAAATATTGTAACTTGCATATAGATGTTATTTCTTAATGGATGCACTAAATACAAAGTAAAAAAAATATTTTGCCTCGTCTAATTTCAGATTTATGTTCAATACCTTTAATTTAATGGATCGAATTTTATTATCTTTCTTTTTTTCCATTTTACTATATTTTTTTTTTATTCAAAGTCTGGAGATACGCTTCTGATTATCATAACTATAATTCGAAGGTGCCGTCTTCACACCACTATCCCTCCAAACGATAACATACTTAAGTAAAGCCTGGATGGATGGTTGAAGAACAGAGTGCGCGTAGGAATCCGGAAAAAAGAAGAAGGGGTAGGCAATCCTCTCCAGTAATTAATGAGCCAGGGCGGGGGCCTGCATAATGCAGTCAAAAGGCCTCACTTCCACCCCCCTCTTGGAGGAGGAAGATGAAGAAATGATCCGTTGAGAAGAGAAAGATGTTGAATTCCGGGTGGAATCCTTCTCTTGCTCTTCCTCCATCTTACTCTTATGATTCTTCTTCAGCGTGCAATGCACTATACCATTTGCATCGGTCTCTTTCTCTCGTGGGCTTCAGGAGGATTTAGTCCCCCTCCCCCTCATCTTCGAAGATGGTTTTAGGGGGGAGGGGTTGAAGACCAGCTGCTACCAGTGAGAGAAATCGGTAGCCCTGGGGGGAAGATGCCCCCATCTCAAGATGGCAGCCATCATTAGGACCATTGACGGTATTTCGGGCCAAGACTTTTTATGTAATATTTTTTAGTATTTTTAGCCCCCCCCCCCGTTCTTCTGAAGAAGTAACGTTTTTGAACTCTCCCCCGTCACCTACCCCAAACCTCCATCATGATGCTTTTTTTTTTGTATTTGAGATTTTTTTTTTTCGTTATCATTTTTCGTTTCTTTTTTATTATTTCGTTGGAAATGGTTTTCGTTTCGTGCGTTATGCATTGACTTAGCATAAGAGATGGGAGGTGGGTGTCGTGCGCGAATACTGTTGGGACTTGGCATTTGCACAAACGGTGAAGAAATGGTCGTTGCTTTGCAAAGTGTTTTGCTGGGATTGTATTTTTTTTTCTAGCTGGATCGGCCACCGAAAAACCGTTTCAGTGCCAATTGATCTGAATCTTTATCGGTGACCGAATTGTTAAAGACATCTAACGTTTACATATCTTATCATAAAAGCTTCTTACTTCCAGAAAAAAATGCATTAAATAACAAAATCGAAAAAAAAATGTATATTCGTTAATCTCTACGCATGCTAGCATTAGCATATGCAAAAATTATTAGTGGTTTTCGGTACAGTTAGCATTTTGTTTAATTAGCATTTTGTGTTTTGCTGGGATTGTATTTTTTTTTCTAGCTGGATCGGTCACCGAAAAACCGTTTCAGTGCCAATTGATTTGAATCTTTATCGGTGACCGAATTGTTAAAGACATCTAACGTATACATATCTTATCATAAAAGCTTCTTACTTCCAGAAAAAAAATACATTAAATAACAAAATCGAAAAAAAAATGTATATTCGCTAATCTCTACACATGCTAACATTAGCATATGCAAAAATTATTAGTGGTTTTCGGTACAGTTAGCATTTTGTATAATTAGCATTTTGATAGTAGTTATATCTAAATGAACTTCGATCAATTGAGATCCACTGTATCACCACCAAAATGCAATCAATAAAGATCCACTGTATCACCACCAAAATGCAAACAATAGAGATCCAATGTATTACCACCAAAATGAGATCATTACAGATCCACTGTATCACCACCGAAATGCGATTAATATGGATCCACTTCGATTAGGATAGAACCAGTGTGATAAATTTAGATACACTTGATTAATCATTTTATTAGGGCTTCGTTTTAATTTTCTTGACTATAAAGTATCTTGGAATTTACATTGATTCAAACCTAAAGTGAAAATCTCACGTTAACAATGAGTAAAAAAAGCTTAGAATTTTAATTTATAATTTTTATCATTTAAAATAAAAAGTTAGCAAAAACTTTTTAACAATCCTTTATAACTCATGGGTTCATTCATTAAATGACATCCACTAGTATATTGCTGTATTTTTTTTTTTGGAACATTTAGTTTTATGTGTTTGTCTTTTTATTTCTTTGTGTAATTTATTGTTTATAATTTTCATCATTACAATTATTGGGCATGTAACTTTCATGTAACATAATGTTATTTATAACTTTCATGGTTACCATTATGAACCATCTGATCCCAGATAATTGAAGTATTTCTTGCATGTTTGTTTCTTCTCAATTAAGTTATAAATGGAAATAAAGAAAAATTGATAATGTAAGTAACGTAAAAAGTGTTAAAACATTATCATTATTTATCGAGTGTTAACATATTTTTTCACAAAACCTCCTTACATATAAAAATAGCAAAGGTTCTTACAAAAATCTTACGTGCAGTGGCGGCGATTCTAAATTGCTTAAAAAACTTAAATGCAATTCCTATTATCTCATATATTCTAATAACACAGTAACTTTGTATTTACGAAACAAAAGGAAACTGTTTTTTTTTATTAAGCAAAAATATAAATCCCGCTAAGGTAAAATGGCAGAAACAATTTATTTATACAAAACTCCATAAACAATATATTTTAGAACTTGATAAAACTTAAATACAAAGAAATTATTTTAAAACTTTCTTAATATTATGCTTTTATAGAATGCTTTTATTAGTTGCTTATAATTATGCTTTAAAAAAGCATAATGCTTTTATAAGTTGCTTATAAAAGCATTTTTTTCTAAGAATATCTACCTTTGCTCCTCGTCGAAACCACCTTACGTTTTAGGAGATTCAGGGGCGCAGGAACTATTTTTCCACCACACTCATCAACATATACATACAATGTAAAAAATAGATTTCTGAAACTTTCCTCGTTTTTGACGAAACCAATTCCCGGTATGTGCTCTGAGTGAACATTTCGTCAAAGTGACGAAATATCTATTGTCACTTTCTCGAAGAAATGAACTTCATCTAATGTAAAGAAATGCTTCGTCGATCTTTTCCCTCCCCCTTAGAAGAAACATATACATAGAAAAAACATACACATCAACAAATACATATTATGTAAAAAATAGATACTCCTATTTCTGAAACTTTCTGCGTTTTTGACGAAACCAATTCCTGGTATGTGCTCTGAGTTAACATTTCGTCAAAGTGTCGAAATAACTATCGTCACTTGCTCGAAGAAATGAATTTCCTCTAATGTAAAGAAATGTTTCGTATTTCTTTTCTGTTCACCATAGACAAAAAGTAGAAGAGAAAAAATGCTATGAAACACTTATGGTATCTAATCGGTGGTATTGTTGATCACTTCTTCATTGGCACCATATAGGTGAGTCAATGTCATCCCAACAACAGAAGAAGGACTGATAAAACAGAGAGATAAATTGCATCCATGCCTAAAGTGGGATTCGAACCCCTGATTTTCTTGGTCATGTCATTGACCACCACCATGCAGGGCGATCGGCTTATTTTGTCTATCTATTTTCGATTGTCTAGTCTTCATTCTAGTTAACATTCTCCCACAATGCCCTGCGATGAGATTCCGAGTTGAGGAAACATTTTCGACATTTTTTTGAGAGTTTGCTTTCGTCACAAATCATATGATTTCCTGACGAAATGATTCTCAAAATTAACGAGATGCAAGGATTGCGTTTTCGTACAAAATTAGAGTTTTATTTCTGGGAGTGCACCCTGCATGTTTTTGAAATTTTGTCTTATCTGCTGAATTGTCTCCTCTAGATTGTTTAAATCAAAATTAATTTGAATCCTCAAAAAGTGACTGCAACATATTTTAGAATTTTCTTCTATGTTTCCAGAGATGCATAATATTCTGCTGGATCTGAACAATCTGCATTCTTTTACTACTTCTTAAGTCCCCGCTCCAATATAAGTCACGTGGTTAATATCTCAGAAACTACTCAACATATTTTGATGATATTTTATATGAATATAATCACTCTACAGTTATAAACATTCTGTAGAGTTATGATCTTGCTAATATGATACATGGGCATGATCTTACTTAATACTCATCAAAGCTTAAAGATCTGATACAATAGTCCAAAAATTGAACAATAAATAAATATCTATGGCTCGCTAATATATATAGGATCTATGGCTAGCTCTAACTAATATACAGGTCTTCAAATTTGATTTCATTTCTAATATAGCACTTTAAAAGTTTCTGTGGCAATTATTCTCAATTGTCAAACAGAGCCATCGTGGCTCAAGGGATAGAGCGCTCGCCTCTGAATGAGGTAGACCCAGGTTCGAACCTCAGCGATGACTGGTTGGTATTAATTCTGCTTCCGACTCGCACCGAACACAGTGCTAACGTAACATATCCCCAGTGATAGACAGATCATGGGTTTGAGTCTCCTTGCTGTCGAGCTAACCGTAGAAGTTTTTCGTAGTTTTTCTATCCATATGACGCAAATGCTTGTTTGTTCCATTAAAAAGTCCTTCGCGAAGACTAGTTTCTTCTAATGCTTGATCCAGAAGTTCCCTTGTCTTCTAGATGGGGTTCAAAACTATAGGCTACGGAGTTGAGCATTGGCAGTAGTAAACTCAGAATTGGGTTGCCTGTTCAACGCCATTTATAAAATAAAACAATATTGTTCAACAGCGTTGTTCGTTGAAGATTTTCAGTGAGATATTACGAGTTCAATTTGCCCTTCCCAGAATCTTTAACACATTATCTATATGATGGAGGTCTCTAGACCTGGCTGATCAATCAACCCGGAAAATTGTCGATATTGGAAGTAAGTTTTATGTGGCCGTACCTTGATGCTTGTTTTCGTATGCCCGTTAAAGCTAAGGGGTGCGTGTGTTCTTGTTTTCCAGTGGCGCCATCTATGGTCAAGAATTCGACTTCTGCCACACCCATTACGTCACGCCCATTTATAGAGAGGACCCATTCATACATCCATTCATTCATCCACAGATCGTAATTTTGACCTGAAGATTAATTCTGACCCCAGAGGTATGGATTTGTTATGGGAACATGGAGGACATTGCGACTCGACAGATTTAACGTGCATCAGTCACTATTTTACTACACGGACCGCACCCTTGATGAAAATGAAATTAGAGACTTTTCTAAAGTTAAATACTACGTAAATAAAGCTCAAATAGAATACTCAAGTAGACATGTAGTAAATGCTGACTTCCCGTGTAGTAAAGGGTGAATGATGCACGTTAAATTTGTCGTGTCACAAAGTCTTCCATGTTCCCATAACAAATCATTCCTCTGGGCGTAATAATCCAAGAGTTTCCTCGTCTTCTGGATTAGTTCAAAATTACAAGGTTACGGAGTTGAACATTAGAAGTCTTAAACCCAAAATCTGGATTGGCTGTCCAACGTCGGATATGAAATAATAAAAATACTATAGTTTTCAGGGAATCGAGCATTCGCCTTCAAATGAGGTGAACCAGGCTGTGAGGTGAATCTAATGGTGGCTGGTTGATACGAATTCCGCTCCCTACTCGCACCGACCACAGTGCTGACGTAAAATATCCTCAGTTATAGGCGAATCATGGGTTAGAATCCCCTTGCTGTCGTGTTTTCCTCTGATTTAACGCAAATGCTAATTAGTCCCATCAAAAACCAAATGCAGATTAATCTTTTTTATGTTGGGTTCAAACATTTTTAGTAGACAACTATCAAAGTTGAACATTGATAGTTGTCTACTCAAAATTGGGTCGTCTATTAGACGCCTGTTATGAAATAAAATAAAATACTATAGTTTTATTTCTCTAAAGAAGAACCTTTCTCGGTGTGTAAACACCAAATATTTATTCTATATAAAGCCATGTCTGGCATTTGATGTCTGGGCACTAAGGAAGGTTCTTGTTTAGAGAACTGAAACTATAGTATGTCATTTATGTACCTAATTCACATTGTTTTTCACGTGGCACAAAGTATATCTTACCCTTTTGGAAAGGAACTGTTCATCTGAGTAGGAAATATCGGGCTCGAAGATTTTATCCCTATACTCGAAGTAAAAGCTAAAGAGATTTTTTTTTCAAATACACGAAAGGGTGTGCAGCCTTTTTAAAAAAAAGCTAGCTCAAACCATCAAACTTTTGTGGCCACAAATTTCGATTTCCAGGATAGTGAGTAGGATTTATCTCCGATTATTTTCAGATTAAAGTATGAACCATCTGAAATAAGGACTCGCTATCTCCTAAAATATCCGATGAATCCAATTAGGCAGCAAAGCCGTAATAATCTGCGTAGGCTTCTTGTTAAATGGCAGCATAGTATTCCATGTTTTTAAGGAAGGCATTATCTAGTTTGAGGCATTGGGATAAATTCTTGAAACACTATGTTTACATCTCCGAGTTAAATTGGTCTTTGATTTCCTTTTAATGGACGCTGCAGCCACATAGAGCTCAGCTGATAAACGATTTTAAGGAAACTGAAAAGATTCGCCGATATGATTGGGCAGTCAGGTCTTCAGACCTCATCCTTATGAAGAATTTCTGAAACGCTATGGTAGCACAATTGGTTAAGATGTCCCTCACCCCGTTAGTGAAGAGCTAGGGGTCGTGAGTTCAATCCTGGCAGTTGACGAAACAACCGCCATCTATGTAAGAATACGTATAATCTGTCGTGGTTGAAAGTTCCCTTGTTTGTTATGGAAATTTGACGAGAGGGGTACCAGTTCAGGCGCCGTTCATATAACAATCTTACCATGGCTGTTGAAAGATAGAGCCCTTTAAAATGGGACTGGGTACTTGGTCATGATTGAGTAATGTGAAGCATGTGTATGACGCAATGACGAGAGTGATTAGAACTCTGGATCTCACATCTGTCTGAAAACCATCTAGAACTCGAAAACAGCATTCAACTAGTAGAAACAAAAGTCTGACAAATTTCTAAACTGCTTTACCTGCAATGTAAAATCATGTTGTAACACCTGTATACCTTTAACGGAGGGCCGTTTCCACTATTTACCCATTATTTTTGTACGATTCTGTGACTAATTTTTCCTTCCTTCTGTCATCGATAAGTGTTGCCCACGATCATGAATATAGTTCGCTATAACTGCTGAATATGATTAATTTTCTATTATTTAAACCTACATTCATACCAAATTTTATTAAAAATTAGCCTGTAGTTCTGAATGTAATCGACCAATCGACCATGTTATGAGAGATAATGT
Source organism: Parasteatoda tepidariorum (assembly GCF_043381705.1). Lineage (NCBI taxonomy): Eukaryota > Metazoa > Arthropoda > Arachnida > Araneae > Theridiidae > Parasteatoda > Parasteatoda tepidariorum. The sequence continues at coordinate 32,874,543 of NC_092213.1, read as the reverse complement.
TATATGGTATGAGATATAATACACAGTATACGATTACAGCAAGGTTACTTATTATGATTACATGTTAGTATTAAGCTTGGCGTACAAAGAGTCCGTATTCTTTGGCCAAGGTATTGAGATTTACAAATAAATGGTCACTTGTACTTTATTAGATTATTGAGAAGTAATACATATCAAATATTTAACTTCTAAAATCTACTCACTTCGAAATTTTAACTGAGCTACCAAAATTACTTTCCTAGACTTATATGTCTTCGAATTACTCGACTGCCATAGGGCATTGGCGTCCCCAGCAAAAATAAAATCGAAGCATTTAAACCGCCAACTGCATCTAAACCAAACTCCAGATGAAATTGGGGACTCATCATATTTCCCCGTCAGATGTAATTTCAATCTGTCCCGAGGTTGTGACTTGATATTAAGCTGCTTCAAGACATCTGACCATCTCTTACATTGCAATGAAGTAACATTAACGCTTAGAGAAAATTTTAAATCTTGTACGAATAGATGTGGATTCGTGTCGCCATTTTGGCTCGAGGAAGAATCAAGTAAAATATGACTTCGGGGTTATATTAATTTGAAATATTTACCAATGGCCATATTTCGATTACATATTGGAATGCTAGTGCCACTTCTTGCAAACTGACTCAGCGTTTAGATTTAAGTGAATTTGATAAATATTTTACAATTTCTTCCTCAAGCGGTTGCCTTAAGGTTGAATAAAAATTGAACTTAAATATTTATTTTCTGTATAATATTGAAACCACATCATAACTAAACTGCTTGACGTGCAGAACTAAATGCAGATCAGAGCAAATCATAACTATAGAGTTTTTTTTTTCTTTAACTGTGTAAAAACTTGAGCATTTTCGTACAAAAGTCTCCAGCACAGCAGTGCTTTTCCGCTTTAAAACTAAAATCATAACAACGGAATAAAAACTAGAGAAGTTTCTTATCCATAAACTGTCTGAATAGTTGAAAAAGTTAACATCAGAAATTCCGACAGAGCAGCATTTCCCCAAATTAAAACTAAAATCATATTTAAAAAAATCAAACTACAAGAGTTTTTTTTATCGTTTAACTGTCTAAATAGTTTATCAGGTCTTTACAAAATTTTCCTGTCTAGCAGTGTTTCTTATATTAAAAACTAAAACAGTAACTAAAGAATTTGAAATATAGACCGTTCTTCTTCTTAAACTGTCTTAACTGTAGAGCATCATTTTACAAAATTTTTCTGTCAAGCTGTTTCTTACATTAAAACTGAAACCGTAACTGAAGAATAAGAACTATATGCATTACTCATCCTTTAACTGTCAAAATATCTGAGCAACAATATACAAAATTTTCCTGACAAACAGTGTTTTTCACATTGAAACTAAAACCGTAACTTAAGAATTTGAACTGTAGCCCTATCTGTACATTTAACTATCTAATGAGAAAATTTCGATTTTAAAAAATTTCATTCAATTTACATAAATTAAAATTTGATTTATATACATTTCAATGCTGCTTGGAAATTACATTTGGGACAAAAAATGTATAGAATTTCCCTGTATATAGATTTATAAATTTCAGTGTCTGGAGAGATGCAATACTTTTGAGTCTTGTTTAAACAAAAACTCGTAAAATAAATTAAAACCAGAGAGAAATATAAGAAAAGGAAGGATAATCTAAGTGACAAAAGTAAAAATGGAAGTAATATAGAGTTTAAAAAAAGGTTAAATTATTCCTACGTTAATTATTCAGCTTCATTAAAATTTAAAAAATGTGTCATATAATATATAAACTGAATATTATGTTACCGGAATAAATTGATAAGCGTAATTAAAACAAAAATATAGAACAGTTTGTTTGTTTATATCAACTGTTCGCATTTAGCTTTTCAGTTCTATCCAACTTACAGCTCACTTTGTTTTAGCTTTCCGTTGCCAACGCGAACAAAGAAATTTCATTGGTTTTGTTAAAATATACGTATTAGTGTTTAATATTATGGGTTATAGCTATTTTAATATGAAATACTATTATTTCATATCTAAATACAATCCCCAAAAATTATATTTATATGACCAATTACATTTCTAGCCTTAATTTTACCATAAGTATTTTTACTAATTTAGGATGTTTATACTTCCAAAAATTTTATTTCAAACCATATTATATTTTTACTCAACTATATTTCTGTGTTTAATTATATTTTGTTGTTGTAGTTAATTATATTCCTACGGGTATTTATTTTTCTGAGTCGAATTAATGTATGTTTAACATTAAAACTTTGATTCACTTTCATATAACACCTTTCAAAATATAAAATTTCATCTTTCAAAGCAAATATTTATAAGAGATATTGGCTATAAATATTAAAATATATTGAGTAGGAAGTTTTAAAAATTGAAAACATTAAAATTTAAAACTCAACTGAATGTAAACAGATGGCAGAAATTTGTAATTTACCCAACCAAATCTGAACTGATAATACATTTTCAACGAATGCTTATCAAAATACTAATTTACTCCGCATAATAATTCATTTAAAATACCAAAACTCATAAAAACAAGTTTAGAATGTGTTGTTTGATCTTAGTTCCAGAGCAAATTATGAATTATGCATCAATAAAAGTTATTAAAAGTCTTATCCTCAGCGTCAATGCATAATTTTCAACTACTTTTTAGATGTTGCCAGGCTTCAAGAAATTTGCATATGAAAGTATTCTTTCCAGGATCTTCTTCTTAATAAGATTTCTGCTTTTATTGATGCATTATTCATAACTTGTGAAAAGTTCGGTAATGCCGTAGTTAAAATATAGGAGGTGCCATATTTAGCATTTTGTTTTTATCTGGCGTTTATCGATTTTATATTATTTCATAGGGTTACTCGTATATTTGTGAATAGGTTTTAAGAGAAATAGTTTTTAAATGATGTATGTAGTTAATGATGCTAATTATTAGGGTTCACGCCAGTAAAGAGTTATGGCAAAAATTGTCGCCAAATGTTCTAAAAATGGAGTGAAAATCAGAAGCAAGGGCGACCAATTTGTCGTCTTTAAATATGTTTGTAATTTACAAAATAATACCAAAGCACATTTTTTTGGCACCGAACTCCATGCATTTGAAAAAAATTGTTACACCAATTTTATTGTTCTATGCATGGAATGGAATTTAAATTCGTGATCTTCAAATAGAACAACAACAAAATTCTAGTACCAATTTTAATTTAATTTTGTTCTGTGTTTTGCATTCATGCACTGGCATTAAAATTGTTCATCAATAAAATAATATTTTTTTCTCTTTTAGAATTCACTTTATTAAAAATTTTATAATTTTTTGGAGAGTTAGTTTTTAATATAATATTTCGTTAGTTCTTACTTTCTCTGTTTTCTTCATTTATTTATTTATTTGCTCTCAGCATCTTAATCTTTATGTTGAATCTATTTACTATTATTATTTTAACTTTTTTGCACTTAATTTTACTAACTAGGTACTAATCTTCAATCATTATGGGTTATTAGTTTTAAGGTGTTATCGATAATAATTATTAATTTTTGATGTGTGTTAACATGATAACAAACGTGTTGTGATAACATGAATTACGTAATTTTACAATTACAATAATGTGATAACATGAATTATGTTCGATTTTTCTCAAGTTTGTCTACCATATTAATTTTTTGGACCACTAAATTAATACCTAAGTGGTCCTATTGGACCACTAAATTTTTATTGCTGGTGTGAACCCTACTAATTATCAAATACTTAACTTTAAACTTTATTCTTATTATAGATTACTTTATGCTAAATTTTGTTCTTTAATATGCATTTAATGGGAGCTAACATGTGGGAAAAAATCTTATAGCTGAAGAAAATTATTTTCTGGGAAAATATTGAAATTAGCTTTCATATTTTCCCTGAGTAGGCATGATTTAAATCATAATTTAAATCACTAGATTGTTTTGGAAAATTATTTCATTTTTGAAAGAAAAAAATCATTGATTTAAGAAAATATTTTTTTATTTAGGGTAATTGATGAATGTAATCTGATTTTTTTTAATCTTATTTCATTGACAATTGATTGTGTGATGCAGACAAATAATGAGATAAATACTTGTAACTTATTATTTGAAGTTCAAAATAGACTATAAAAAAGACTAAATGTAGATTAAAGTGATCTGATTAAAATGAATTAAACCGTAATTTAAATCACTTGATTTTTTTAAAATATTATTTCACTTTTGAAAAAAAAATTACTAATTGATGTCAAAAATATATTTTATTTAGAGTAATTGATAAATATCTAATCTTTTGATAGTGATTTTTTTTTTTAAAATTCTTATTTCATGACGAGATAAATGCATGTAATTTATTATTTCAAATTTTAATAGACTTAAAAAACAAGAGACTAAATTTAGATTAAAGTTATGAGAAACTTTTAAATTGTAACTTTCCTATAACTGTAACCGAAATATTTTGCTATTTCATAAACACATTTAACTATTAGTTTTATGTTTATTTAAACACAAATACTTTTTAAACTTATTGAACATGTAATTTGAGTACATAAATAATGAAGAAAGACTTATTCGGCCAAGAATAATTTAAGATGGTTGATTTTTTTCTGTTTTCTGGTGTAAATTAATTTATCTTTCGTTTTATATCTAACTGACATATCGGGTACATATGTCTTTATAAATTCTGAATAATATAAAGCTTGAATAAAATTTATCATTGCTTTACTTTTTTCAGTAATTAGAAAAAATGAAAAATGCGTATATTTATTTATAAAGTTTAAAAAAAATTCCCTGAAAATCTGTTCAAATTTTATAAAATATACATATCTTTTAAAATCACATATATTTCTAAATAAGTTTTTTTTTAAATTTCACCGAAAGTTTGGAAGAATTTTAGATTAGTTTGAGTAATCCACATTTTTTTTTATCATTAGTAGGGTGCGTAGTGTTTTTAAAAAGTGCTTAAAGATGCTCATTTTTGATTCACGTTTTTTAAAAGCCCTTAAATGTGCTTTTTTTGTTCGAGGTTTGTAAAAAGTGCTAAATTTTCTGTCTTTTATGATGAGTTTTTTTCTTTGCCGTGTCGTTGTTGTCTAATTACAAAAAATGCATGAATTCACAATTATATCTGCAATCTTTATCAGAAACTAGCTATTTTATCATGATCATAGGAAGTTTTTGAAATTTATTGATTTTATGTTTATAAATTAAGAACTTTAAACAATATAAAAATTAATTTTTATTGCTTCACAATTTTTATTACTTACATGATTTTTTTTTTTTTTTTTTTTTTNTTTTTTTTTTTTTTGGAAAGTGATTAAAAATACTTAAAGTACTTAAAAGGTGCTTATTTTTATTGAAAAATCTGGCTACGTTTATTTAAACCCCGTTTAAATAAAAATACCACGAGTTCGTACTAACGTTAAAGTTTGGCATAGTATAACCATTCCTAGTTCTTGTGATATTAAACTTGACATTCACTCCACTTGATGGTTTCTTCTTGTTGGAGCGCATCACCTCTGCGCATCCTAACGCATAAGCATAAAAACTGGCCACCTCTCAGTGGGCCAGCATCCAAGGTTTCGTGGCCAAAATTAGTATTTCGATCAATTTCGTTTCAAGATTTGGGGGTTTTTATGTGCAGGAAAATTTAATTCATAGTTGAAATACACTAAAAACACCCAAAAAAACAAAATGGCGGCTGAAATATCGCGAGCAAAAATAAAAAAAATAATATAGTACGCTTAAATAATTAAATATAACTATGAAACTATAATAAATTTCGTAATTTTATATTAAAAATGAAAAGCAAATTATATTTCCGAAGTAATATTACAAAATAACGCGAAAACATGGGGGGGAAAAAATTTTGTTTTTTGGTATATTTAGTCCACCTGTGCTATACAGGCAAAATGGGGCAGGTTTTTTCGAAAGAAGAAACATCAAAGAGGACAACAACAAAAAAGTTTAGCTATTTACCTCGTGGAACTTTTTAGAACTAAGTTTCGAAAGTCATTCAAAACATTGTAAAATGTCAAATGATAAGATATAAACTATAAGTTTGTCAAGAGTATTAACTAATCCAAGAAATCGAAAAATTGTACTATAATTTCAGACTAATTACTCTGATAGAAATGTAATAGTAAGGTGAAATTCCTATATATGTTTCTGAAACAAAAAATTTAAAAGTTACCTTCAAAAAGAAAATTTTTAACATATTTTTCATTACTTAGTACTCTCGTCGGTCCAAAAAGTAAATTATAATGTTTGGAATGATTATGAATACTTAATTTGGGCTATATTAAAACTNAAAGTCATTCAAACATTGTAAAATGTCAAATGATAAGATATAAACTATAAGTTTGTCAAGAGTATTAACTAATCCAAGAAATCGAAAAATTGTACTATAATTTCAGACTAATTACTCTGATAGAAATGTAATAGTAAGGTGAAATTCCTATATATGTTTCTGAAATAAAAAATTTAAAAGTTACCTTCAAAAAGAAAATTTTAACATATGTTTCATTACTTAGTACTCTCGTCGGTCCAAAAAGTAAATTATAATGTTTGGAATGATTATGAATACTTAATTTGGGCTATATTAAAACTGCCTACACATATTTTAGTTGAAAATTTAATTTTTGACTTTTGGCCAAAGATCATCTTCTGGCCCACAGTGCACCTGTATGCTTTTTTCTAACCGCTTGTCTCCTCAGTGTGTGACCTGCCTGAAGTTTCGCAACATATTCACTCCAACACTCTCAGAAATTTTCCACTCTGTTTAGTCACCTGATTCACTGTAAAAAAAAAAAAAACATTTTAATATAAACTCTTTTGGCATACAAGAATATTTTTATTACATAAATTTATTTCAATATTCTTGTTTATAATGTTCATGCAACTTAATAAGTTAGTAACTAGTTTATTAAATTCAGAACTAACTTGTTGCAATCGAGAAATAATTACTTGACTAGCTGTCAATTAACTGTACACTGTTAGAAATTTCTCAAAAAATAGGTTAAATAACAATTTGTTGAATGGTTATTTTACCATATTTAATTAAAAAAGTCAAATAACCATAAATAAAATGGTAATCAAACTGATGAGTTTGAGAAAAACTGTTTATTAACTGCTTTCACCTAATGCGGTTAAACAACCAGAATTTAATGGCACCAAATAGAACCACCAAATGAAGTTACTTAGTTCTTTGCTTCTGTGTACATATCATAGCCGAGCTGGCTTATCTGTCAATCTCATGACCGGCAGAACTGGAGTTCGAGTCCTAGTGGTGACACCACAGTACTTCCCTTCAACACAAGAAGAATTTCCAGTGTCCGGCACTCTCCAATACCCATTACCTTACGAAGAGCAGAGCTCCTATGTCTAGCTAAAGAATTCATTTTTTGTAACGTTTTTAAAAAATGCTAGTTGTAAATGGTAAAGAAACCGTATAGTTTTGTATTCATGCTTTTATAACCATACTCTTTGTAAATGGTTTCAAAACCATAAAGGAAAAAATGTTCTTTACCGTTAACTTCACGTTTAATCGGATGGACAGGCAGCTGCCAGTTATTTTACCATAATTTTAGAATAAAAATTTTAACAGTGTATACTAAGTATATCGAGTTGTTTTTAAGTTATTTCTTGAAACGTTTTTGCGAAGAAGAAAAAAATCCTGTTACAGGGCACAGTGAACCATATTTTGTTATTTTTCATACATCAAATTTTGCGTTTTAATATTGAGTTTTATTAAAGTAGCCGAACTATTATACTTACAGTCCCAAATTATTAGACGCACTGTAATATTCTATATAAAATCTTAATTATCAGGTGATACTATACAGTATTATTGTTTTCATGCGGCTGAAACCGGTTTACACTTGATTGCGTTCGTGTATCAATTGGTTATCGTTGTCGTTAATTTACGTCGCACTAGAACTGCACAATGGGCTATTGGCGACGGTCTGGGAAACATCCCGGAGGATGATCCAAAGACATGCCATCACAATTTTGATCCTCTGCGGGGGGGATGGCACCCCCGCTTCGGTAGCCCGACGACCTGCACGAATAAATTGATTATCAGTGTAATGCAATACGTTAAAAATAAATACAAATAGGAAGTATTTAAAAAATCTTCTCTATAAAAACCCACTACATGTATGTTTAAATATAAAAGTATTGCATATAAACTCGTGTAAAACATGCAATTATTAAAACGCCACCGTGAGTCAAATAGTTTGATCTAATTATTATAATATACTAATATAATATTTGATATAATAAATATTCTATATTTATATAATATATCGTCGAATTTATATTATATATCGTCTAATTTCACCAATTGATACACGAACGTAAACAAGTGCAAACCGGTTTCAGTCACGTAAAAACAATAAAGCTGTATAGTATCATCTGATAATTCAGATTTTACATAGAATCTTACAATGCGTCTAATAATTTAACATGGGACTGAATATAGTTTTGACCATATTCTCTTAATTACATATACTGGTAAAAATTTCATGATATTAAATGAAACAAAATCAGGAATAAAGCATATCAGGAATAAATCAGAAAGATCAGGTTATATTGCATATTGACAGTATTGGCATGTTTATGTAACTTGCATATTCCTACTATAGGCTCATAATTTGCTTATTCTCATTCGTAGCTTATTTAGCGTTCACATATAATCCATATTCTCATATATTTATTATATTCTATACCTCATATGAAAAATATTTTCAAATTTATTCCTGTTCTACTTGTTTTTTTTCCTTCCGACTTTGATAGTAATTGTACGAAAATATTTATGGAACGGCAATCTTTTTTACAAAACAATTAAATCCTAAAAATGAAATAAATATTTTTTTTTTGTAAAATCTAAGTGTTATTTTCATTTAATGCTAATATTTACGTTATTTAATTAAAATATACACGTTGATGATTGTAATGTGGGTAATTGTTTTACTTTAAATCGTTCCTCTTGTATAATATAAAATGAATAAATAAATAAGCGACTTTGTTTCTCTTCAATTAGTGTAACATTGCGTCTAATAAATAATGTTTTATTCTTTTTCAAACTTGTTAGAAAAACACGAACTGTCACGCTATCTTTCTCTTAAAAGTATAAAATCATCTTGAATAAAATTATCACCTCTAATTAAATTTATTTGCCGAAAATGTAGCTGTTTAAAAATCTATTATGCATCTGAATACTAATTCTTATGCTAATTTTATCATGTCAAAACTAATGATTCATTTATATGTGAAATGTACGTAGTATATTCAACTGAATTTGAAAGATTTAAAATTTATTTAAATAAATCTAAAATTTAGTTGCATGTAGAAATAAATGGATAATTATTTTATAAGGATGAAAATTTAAAAGATAATAAAATTTCTAAGTATAACCATTTAATAACAAAATTTGAATTTAACTGTATTACTCTATCTCTTTCTGCTCGTCCAAGACAATTTACGCCATCTATTGATGGAAATATAAACTTTCTCTTTTATATACTCCTGTATAAAATTATAATAGGTGAAATTTATAAATCAGTAATTAGAATAATAAATACGTATGTATATATTTACTGCTAAAACACGAATTTAATACAATTTACGAAATTCAACTTTGTTACATAGATCAACTTCGTTGGAATCTAAGTTAACAGTGTAATTATTGAATCAATTTTTCAACACGTAGCATTCATGATGCAAGAAAGCTAAAACATTTTACAGTTGTTATTTAAACATGAATCTAACTTTGTTAAACTTAATTTTTGATCAGAGTTTGCATTAAATTTTTAACGAGTTTTCTATACAAAAAGCTTCCAACTCTTTTTTATAGTTTAAATAATTTTGCGGTTCATGCATCGAAATATTAATTCATAACATAACCAAATGCTTTTTTTTATAATTTATTTCAACAAAATAATATCCTCCATTATTAATAGAAATTCGCTTTTGTAATTAATGAAAAAGTATCAAAAATTATAATTTTATTGATTCAGATTTGAACGTAAAAAGTTCCATTTTATTTAGAGTTCTTCACTTAATTATTAATAGAAAAAATAGTATAAACAAAAATTTATGAACTCTCAATGTAATCTAAGCGTATAGCTAAATATATAATCTAAATCGAAGTTAACAGCGCACATTTTATTTTATTTTGTTTATCAAAACTTTGTCCAAATTTTCTGTTCTTTTTTTTTTAATTTGTTTTTTAAACGAAAAAAAATTACTTTGTATTATTCTTGGAAGTTCATCCAGTAATGTAGTTATGGAAATAGCATTTAAGTAGATTTATCATCAAATTCATTATTGTACATTCATTTATCACTTATTATATTATCCGTTGAAATTTGGTTTCGATGTTCACAATAAATTATTTTGTTAATTTTTCAATTTTTGGGTATTCATTTTGTTTATCGCAATAAATACCTATTATCGTATCGAAAATTTATCATATCGTTAATTTTTAGTCATCAAAAAATTAATTCAAACATTACATCGAGTTTTACAGTTACTTTTCTTTCAGTGTCAAAACTATTATGTATTAATCTTGCAAACTTAAATAATTTAATAATTTCTAAAAAATTAATTTAAAGTTTTCTTATTATTATTCATTTTATTTTCAATTTAAAATTTAATTTTCCCTTTATTCGTCAACACAAAACTTCTCCTTTTTTATTTTTTTTTTAAATGATTACTTTTTATGAATAATTGCGAAACTTTAATTTAACTGTCTGTTTGTTTGTTCATAAGTTTATTCAGAGTTCATTATTATTGCTTTTCAACTTAAAAACTAACTTATTCTTGAAATTTTTATGAATAATTCAATTATAGATATAACACTCTCCATCTTGTTCATTTTGTCCAAAATTGCCATCTTGTCCATTTAAGTTTGTGCTTAAAATTTAAATTCCATTTTTTATTTATTCTTATATTTTTTGCTAAAAAAAACCACCATTATTTTTATACCTTCATCAACTTGCATAGTTAATAATATACTATTCATGAAAATGTGTCTCCAAGATAAATAATTACTTTTTAATTATTTTTAGAAAAAGAAATATTTAGTTTTTGGAATTCCAGCAGTTTATATAGTTATTACTATTATGTTTATTTAAATTTGTCATTTTCTTCATCAAAAGTTTTTGTTTAAATATCTAGTCTTTTTTTCCTGTGTTTTGCTTTTACTACCTTCCATTTTTTTTCAGTTAATATGTACACTGTACAAGTGCAAGTAATGTACGTACATTGTACGTAATGTACATACGTAATGCATGTACAAGTAATGTACATTACTTCATTTCATTTGTTAACTACTTTTTTTATTTTAGAAAGTTGTTTCTCGTTTTCTAACTAAGTATAAAATAAAAATAAAAAACATCTTAATTTTAATTTCTGTTTACAATTTAATAACAAAACAAGATTGCTTACAGTAATAAGGAACCTCATGCAATAGTCCGTTTCAATCTAATTTTCATAAAAGCAAATTTTTAAGCTTCTTAAGATTTTAAACTTAATATTTACAATTTGAAAAAATCTGCTTTCTTTCAATTGTTGAAGCTGTAAGTTTTCCTTTGAAGAATTATTCTATCCATTTTCAAGGTAATTGACATAAATATTAAAAGAATGAGTTCATAAAATATGTTTATCTTGGCCAAAAATGATACAAGACTCAAAAAATCTCAAAATTGTTACAAGCCCAGCCTGGCATTTTAGTTAACAAAATGTTAACTTTATGCCCGGTTAAAAAAAATATTCCATTCTGTGATAAATGATAAAATAACTTTATATTCATGATTAGGGAAACTAATAATTTTTATTTGTTGTCGAATGAAATAAAATTTTTATTCTGTGATAAATGATAAGATAGATTTATATTTTTGATTAGGGAAACTAATAATTTTGTTTCAATGTTGTAGAATGAAATGACATTTTCATACTGTGTTAAATGATAAGATATTTTTAATATTTTGACTAGGGAAACTACTAATTTTACTTCAATATTGTGAAATGGAAGGACATTTTCATTCTGCGATAAATGATAAGAGAAATTTATATTTTTATGAGAGAAACTAATAATTTTGTTTCAATATTGTGAATTAAAATGAAATTTTCATTCTGTAATAAATGGTAAGATGGTTTTATATTTTTGAATAGAGAAACTAATGATTTTGTTTCAATGTTGTGGAATTTAAGGACATTTTCATTCAGCGATTCGAGAATTTTACATTTTTGAGAAGAAATTTTATTGATACTTGATTACTAATTTTGTTTTTGTTTACAAGAAGTAGCGTGCCCGCTAGCGTTAGAGAGCTTAAATGTATGAAAATAAATTGTTAACAAATACGTTATTATTGATTGCATTTATTATTATTTATTTTGTTTATTTAATTACTTTTATGTGTTCTTGATCTAAACATTGTAGTGTGCATTTGCCTATATTACTTTTATACAATAAAAAAGAAAACCCATACTAATTATTTTTTATCATAAGTCAGAAACTATTTTCATGTTTTCTTTTATGCATAATAATTTGGTTATCTATTCATATTACTGCATAAATATGCATTATTTTAAATGTTTTCTAGAAAAAAGTTTGTTTCTATAAAATTTTATGGCAAATTTTCTAATCTGGAACTATATATTTACTGCTNAGTGTTGTGTCGCCAAATGCCCAAATTAACAATTGCAATTTCAAATTAATATTGAAATGTACAGGTTTAGAATTTTCTACAGCGAAAAGTTTTCGGAACTTCAGTATTCAAAAAAGTATAAAAAAGCTAGACGTTAAGAACGTATCCAATGAGCGAGCATAGCGAGCATTGGATTGCGAAGCAATCCGAAATGAACTGAGAAAGCAGTTCCGGGGGTTGGCGAGTGCCAGCGAGTAGGAGGCGAAGCTTCCTAGTTTTGTTTATTTAATTACTTTTATGTGTTCTTGATCTAAACCATTGTAGTGTGCACTTGCCTATATTACTTTTATACGATTAAAAAGAAATCCCATTCTAATTATTTTTCATTGTAAGTCATAAATTATTTTCATGTTTTCTTTTATGCATAATAATTTGGTTATCAATTTATATTACTGCACGAAATGTAAAAATGCATTATTTTAAATGTTTTCTAGGAAAGAGTTTGTTTCTGTAAAATTTTATGACAAATTTTCTAATCTGGAACTAAGAAAAGAATAAGCAATTTCAGTTTCTAACGGACTTTTAGTTCGCATAATTTGCTTTGAAATATAAGTTAAAAAAATTAGTTTTTAAGAAAGGAAAATTCTAATAAGATTAATTTATTAAGACACTAATAAATTTTATCACCTGATTATTAAAGAAGGAGAAATAAATTTATATATTGTTGAAAATTTGGTTATTATTTAAATTTTTAAATTGAACAATAAAATTCAATGTGCCAATAATTCTTATTTGTATTGTTAAAGTCTACTAAAATTTTTTTTAATAAGTTAAAAATTTTCAACGATAGGACATAATTTTTAACAGCAAACTTTCATAAGTCCGAGAAAAAGAATTGCTGTAAAAATTTTCCCAATTATAATTTAGAATTATAAATTTTATATGCTAAAAACTATTTCCAACATTGCATTTTTGGATAGATAAAACAATATATTCTTATATTATTTTGAAGCACCACCTACTTTTTTTTTACATAATGTATTAGGAATTTTGTATACTTTTTTCATTAAATAGATTGTTATTTTAATGCACAGCATTTTTACGTTGATAACTTTTTTCTTTTTTTTTTTTCAGTTTAAGAAACTTGGTACATTCTATCAATCGTGTGTCTTCGTTGACTCAAGTCTATCCATCTTTTAAGTTAAAAATCTCTACATAGGCAAACTTACTCTTCTAGTAAACTTTTCTTCCCTAAATATATTCAATCCACATATTTTAAGCAAAAGTCAAGTCTATGATTTATTGTGGTTTTCACCCTATTTCACCTATAGATGGCGCTAGCTCACAACATAACACACATTCCTTACTCCTTCAATTCTTACTACGCTAGGAATGTATGAATAAAAAAAAATAAACTCAACGAAAAAAACTAAAAAAAATGAAAAGAAAAAGAACAGCGCGCGTGTACGATAAGGGAGAAAAGAGTTCGTAAAGGAAAAAGAACGGCGGGTAAAAATATGATGGATCATCGCATGCAGACAGACAAGCAGACACAAACTTACCATCTTTCTTTCTATTTTTGCTCTCTATTTTTTTCCTACTATGATCTCTATCTGAGCATTTACGGAGAAGTTACCGGCCTAGGTCTGTTAACCTTGGCCTAGAAATCACTCCATAGGGGTGAGGAAGGGTTATCGTCTGTGGCAGAAAAAAAAGGCTTTCGAACTTCTTGCCATATCGCTACTATGTGAAAGGGGTGATATTTGGGGTATACATTTGGGGCAAAGTCTGCTACCTGTTGAATGCCATCCATATAAAGGGTTCGTTTTTATACACACCTTTCTTCCTGCTTTGGCATTACGAGAGGGTTAAAAGGGGTGAGCCGGGACGATGCACCTGCTTTTATTACTCTATGTTATACTTAATGTATTATTGTATGATTGTTTATGTTATTTCTTAGAATGTTAAGCTATGACAGAAAAAATAGTTTGAACTTCTTTTATCCAATCCTTATATTTCTGAAATATAAATTTCTTTCATAAATAAGTAAAATGAATAAAGAACAATGGTAAAGGAGAATAATTTTTAATTAGAAATGAAATAATTTCGTGATCGTATTCATTTGTAGTGTCTACTTAAAGTGTTGATGAAGATTTAAAAACGTTATCCCTGGTGAATAAATATCTGTATGGGGAAAAGGAAATATTAAAAAGTTAAACTCCCCTGAAAAAGCCCCTAAAAAAATTATGCAAATTTCACACTCATTAAATATGTTTAGTACACAGGAGCAAAAAATATAGTCAAAACTAACCGCAAATGGTAAAATATACAGTGCTTTTGGCTCTATTAAACTGTCCCCATATGAACAGAAAGATTACCAAATTAATTGTTTAAATACTGTATATTTTGGTTTTATTGGAATTGTAATTTTTTTTTTAAAGAGAAATCTCATTTTCATACAGTATGGAAATTTTACCCGAATTTTTTTCTCTATGTAGTAACATTCTCCTCCAGTAACGTACTCTTTAACTGGGTTGTAAAAATTTCAGAAACAAATTTTAAAGTCCTTGTCCGGAATGCTCTGACGTTATATTTTTTACTGATTTTTCACATCCTTAAACCATGCTATTTTAATAAATTTTTCGATGCAAAACTGCTTAGTTGCATCGACATACTATTTGAGCAAATCTTTTGCGGACTAGTTTCGAAAACTGAAAAAATTGCTATAATTGCTAGTAGTTCAAGGATGTTGAACATAATAAGAATGTCAAAATTGAAGGAACTTTCCGAAAGTGACTTCAAAAGTCGCTTCTGAAATTTTTACAGCCGAATACAGAAGTACTTAGAACAGGTAGGGGTTACTTCGAGACACGTTAAATGGCATACCCTTTTAAAATTTCCAGACCACATTATCGCACTCAGGGTGCCGGTAGTTTTTATAGTAATAATTTACTTTTAACATAAAATCACTGAATAAATATAATTTAATAAATATTAATGTAAAAATTATGGAATAACATTATACGGTAAAAATGGATTTTACGGTACCATGGATTTTAGGGTTAAAACAGATTTTACGGATGGTGCATCTAAAGTGCCCGTACTTTATACCGTAATTTGATGCAGAATTTTTTTTCAGTGTAGTTGCTAGCACTAGAAAATCACAAATACGAAAATTTTTCGTAACGCACAATTTTTGAAAATTTTGAGTAGCTAAGTATTTTTCCATTTTATTGCAAATTAAACCAGAAACATAACAAATTACGACTCACTAAATTTAAAATTCTAATAATGTTAAATTCTAATTGTACTGAATTCTATATACAATTCTTTTACTATTTACATACAAATTTATTTTCGAACTCGAAGTACCAAAATTTTGTAGAATATTTTTTTATTAATTTTTGAAAATTTGTAAATAAATAAGATCAATGGGAGAAATATTTACAAAAATTCAGCTTAATGTATTCATAATCAAAGCTGAATAAGTGAGAATATTTTCAGAATTTCAACAGAATGAAAATGTCTTGTAGTATTTGTATTTTGTTTTAATAAATCTAAATAGCTAAAATTTAAAAATATTTAACGTATTGAATCTTACAAAATTTTATCAAAAGTTTTGATACATAAATTCATAAAAATGTATTTGTTCTTTTTATGTTTTGGAGCTACAGTCTTGGAAATCCTTAGCTGCTTCTTGTATCTAAAAAGATTTGAATGGGTTCATTGATAAAACCATTAGTTTATATTTTTAAAATCATTATTATAAGATTACCAGTTTGGCAAACTTTTCACTTTTAGATGAAAAAAAAGACAGATGAATAATTTTAAATTTGTGTTATTATTGCATTGTATGCAATGCAATACTACTAATAATAAATGACTTGCTATTTACTAAAAAAGGTATTTCCCAGAATTAAAGAATCTTTGAAAAAACGATTAATAGAATAATTCCGAATTTAAATATTGATCATATTTTGCTATATGATCGAATGGTGAAGAAAATATTCTTTGACAAGTGGGAAAGAATATTATCATTTTTCTAATTGTCTTTTCGATTGTTCTTTATAATATGATTAATTAAAATAATTAAAATATGAAGAATATCCCCATAAATTTATGACTCTTTAATTATAACGTGATGAATATTATTATCAGTTACATATTCATCAAACATTGATATATTATAAAAATATTTAAATATACAGTACACTCTCGATTATCCGTGCGCGGATTATCCGGTTTGCGGAATATCCGTGCTCATTCCGAAGTCACACGAAAAATATAAAGAGAAACATTTTAAAGATTAAAAAAATTTTATTCATGAAGTTATAACACTACCAAATTTTTGGAAGCAATATTCGTTAGTGGATTGAAGTATATCGATTATCGATATATATTTGATTACGGTGACATTACTGCGGTTCGTAAAACATATGACGAAGACGCATTACACAATTTTTTAAAAGGAAAATTCCTAGTTNGAAAGAATATTATCATTTTTCTAATTGTCTTTTCGATTATTCTTTATAATATGATTAATTAAAATATGAAGAATATCCCCCTAAATTTATGACTCTTTAATTATAACGTGATGAATATTATTAACAGTTACATATTCATCATACATTGATATATTATAAAAATATTTAAATATAATTAAGATTTAATAANTATGGATTTTTTCTTTAATAAAATGAGTTTTCGGATTATCCGTGTTTTTCGATTGCCCGTGCGACCTGTCCCGGTGATTAACCCGGATAATCGGGAGTGCACTATAATTAAGATTTAATAATAATAATTAATATTTAACAATAACAGTTAAGATTTAACGTGCATTAATATATCTTGCTATTTCGAGTGTTTATCATAATGTTAAGTATACCTAAATAAAGTAAAGCATTCCCGCAACATGCATAGTGGGCGAGGTTGTCTTGGATGTTTAGGCTTCGCAATTTCGTGACAATGTGGTAAACATTGCGCACATGCCGCTTTACTTCCCAGAGAAGCTGGTACCTATCTATCTGAAGCTGGGTAGACTTTAACCGCCACTGGGGATTGAATCTTAGTTCTTTACGATGACAGTTCAGTAACAGTTCTTTACAATGACAATGACAATTCATTGACAATTCTTCCCGATGACAGTTCACCTAATACTCTGCAAATAATTCCAAATCAAACTACGATATTAGGTACTGGCACTTTGGATGCATCATCCGTAAAATCAATTTTACTGTAAAATCTATTTTTACCATAAAATTCATTTTTACCGTCGAATTTTACCGTAATTTTTTCTGTAATATTTATTTAATTAGAGTGATTCAGAGATTTTACGATAATTAATACTGTAAAAATTACGGTACATCGTAATTTTTGTTCCGTAACATAATGTTCCGGTTAAAATGAATTTTACGTGTAAAAGTACCGACATTCTGTGTGCCGATATTTTTTACCGGAATTTGATCCGGACAGTGTTCCAGTTTTCTTACAGTGTAGATGGTCTGCCTCTTCTTCTTGTACCCTCGATCTTTGAGAAAGTCAATTTTTTGGCGTTAAATGTATTNTATGTAAGCACTGATCGTATAAGACATTTATAGAGTAACACTTTTGTTTTTCTTTTTATTTTTCTTCCTTTTATTTTTATCCTTAGTACCAGTACTTTTTACCGTAATTTGATTCAAAATTTTTTACAGTGCATTCAGTCATTAGAATGATAAAAAATCAATTTGAAGCAAGCGAGATATTTTTCAATCTAACATCTCTCTAACAGTACCACTGATTGCAGAGGTAAAAATGAAATACTTTGACCTTTATATTTAAAAAATTCACTGTACCTTAAAAATTTAAAGGCACAATGTATCTCTCATTATACGCTGATGTACCGCTTATTGAAGTACATATTTCAAAGGTACAATAAATATGCCTCTCTAATTTTTTATCTTTTTTCCTTTTAACGATACATGTATTTAAGTTCATGTTTTTGACTTATTTACTGATTCATATTTTCCACCATATTTATAATCAACATCAGTTTTTGTTACATGTTTCGCCTATTTTTAAATTCATAATTAAAGCTGAGAAACATTTTTTTTCCCGTTGCATTAGATTTTTTTTAAAACTTATTTGAGATACTTTTGTATTGATGATGTTCAAGTTTAATAACATCTAGGGGTGTTAGACCGCGTCATCAGTATTAAAAGTTAACCTATG
The DNA here is from genome assembly GCF_043381705.1 of Parasteatoda tepidariorum. NCBI lineage: Eukaryota > Metazoa > Arthropoda > Arachnida > Araneae > Theridiidae > Parasteatoda > Parasteatoda tepidariorum. Next base: position 32,855,678 of record NC_092213.1, on the reverse strand, counting down.
CACGGAAATGTCGACATGCGCCACTAGAGACGCTTCCCTACTTCATGTGTTTCAATGTATAGGATAACGCCATTTTTTCTCTTTTGCTTGTTTCAAATATTTCTGGTCATAACAGGAAAGTGCCCCTAACAGAGTACGACGGCATTTCGAGGTATGGGTACCTATGCAGTTTTAATTCTGGTGATGTGACCTTTCAAAAGTTTTTCGCAATAGTTACGCGACTAACAGTAATTTATAACGTTTTTAAACTTGTACATACTTGTAAAAAAATCCTTTTAAAAAAATCTGTAGTTTTGGGAGCAAAACTAATTTTAAATTTGAAATCTAGACGAAGTCAAGTATTTGTAGCAAAAAATTTGCTTGTAATAGTTTCAATTGAATTTTAAAACTGCATAAAAATCTTGCCATTTTCACTAAAACAAGTAACTTTTATTGATCTTATAAAGAAAAAAAAATTAAGTTTTACGAAATACTAAAATGAAACAGCGCAATGATTATTGGATAAAAATAAATCAATAAAATATTAATAATCGAATATTATAAATAACAGACAGCAAAATAACTGCATTATTTTTTGTCACTTTCAATAATTTAAAGTAAAGCATAACGTTCGATCTGAAGAAAATGGCGAAAAAATGGCGTTATCCTGTCCATTGAAGTCTTAAAAATATTTCATTTTCATCCTCATCTGAATTTTAAACTACTGGTCAACCCTTAGAAAACCGAAAATGGAATGTCCCATTGGCGTCGCGCGATGCTTCCCAACCCCCATCCCCCTATCATTATTATTATTTTTTTCACCAACGTCACCTACGCCTGCTGCATCCCTGGGTCCAGACCATTTATCCCCCCAACCCCCCCTCATCTACACCCTTCACGGGTTATTAGGCAAATATTGATCGCTAGCCCAGGTCCTTCCATTACAAAAAAGCTCACCTTCTCTTCTTAGAAAATAAGCGATAGTCCGTGAATGCGACTTTTTAAATGAAAAAAACTCAAAATTTGACTTTTTTTCTATTTTGTCTTTCTGCAGTTACATGTAAATTGCACATCTCACGAAAATAACTTTTTTTATTTTTTCAAACTTTAAATACTGTTTATAAAAAATGTGATGCATATTTGATTTTTTTTTTCGCAAAATATTGAAAGTTATTGATTTTTATTTATTCATGCAAGCGCAAGCATTTTTTTTTGTTTTTGTTTTTTGATAACTGTAAAACTATTTGGTGTTGGTATTTAGCTTTACTAATTTTGCTTTTTATTTACTATTATTTATTTAATTATTAGTAACTTCAACTTTATTATTAACTTTAAAAAAATTTCTCTGCTTAAATATTTTTCGCATTTTTTCATCATTTTTAACTAGTTGCAAATTTTTGCCTCTTTTTAAACTTTATGATGAATATTGCTCTATCTAAATATGATTTGAACTCATGTTAATGTGTTTTTATGAGAGACTAAGCATCCTGATCGCTGCTGCTTACCAACCCCGATGATTTCTTCGCTATAATTGTTGTTTCTTAGCATATAAAACAGTTTTTTCTTCATAAGTTGAAATTTTTCACTTACTATAAAGAATTCTGTTTGCTTATGCCTGTGTCTTCACTTTCCAAGTGCAACAATGATTTCTTTAAATTAAGTAACTATTTTGTATCAAATTTGATTTATATACGAAGAAAAAAATTCTGGTGAAATTACCGTACTTGTATGGTAATAACATTTTGTGTGAAAAGAAAAAAAGCAACATAGTTCTGATAATAAAATTAAAATATAAGGTATTTGAACCATTTGTTTGAAATTTTTTCCGTCCGTATGGTAACGGTTATCCGGAAATTCTGGTTTTCAAAATTATAATTTTTATTACCACATATTTAGAAAAAAAATACAAAACTGAAAATGATATTTAACCAAATAAAAGCTTTTATGCCATGTTAGATAAAATTACCAAATTTTACAACATTTACTATCAAACAGCATGATAATAAGACCACATTTTAGTGTTAATTTCACTAAAAGTCATTATCAAAACGCTCCGGTAAAACTTACCGAACATTTTACTGTTCCCACAGAAATAGAAACACGATTAACTTTACCATATTGTGATCAATTTGACCATATTTTTTTTTCTCGGTGTAAATGGTATAAAAGATCTCGCATGATTCTATTTCCCTTATAATTCAATTAAAATCTTTTAGTGAACATAAATAATTTTGCTTAATAATATTTTTTTTAAATAACATTTAAAATTAAAGGTATATTGTTATCATAAATTTTGTGTGTTCGCATCTGTAATTTAATATTTTCGTTCACCAAACAGGCTCAATTCAACAAATTCAATAAAATTAATGCATTCATAACATTGTGCATGAAGCTGATCGTTAAGTACTTAATCATTTAACGAATCTCTTTTACGATATTTTACAATAGTATGTTAATATAATTTACAACAAAAAATAATAATTAAAAAACTATTAATAAGTTTTGACACTGATTCAAATAATTTTATCTTAAAATGTAGCATAATAAGTTAATATCATAGAATTTCGTTATGATTAAAAAAGCAACTCTTTTAATTTTAAACTCTTAATTTAAAAAATAATCAAAAACAAAAATGGATTAATTATAGAGTAAAATAAGAAACATAAATATTACGAATTTTACAAATATATTTTACAGGAAAACAATACCTTTTAAACTTTTATTAACTTAATGATGATAACCAAAAAATATGGAAATTAATGTGGCATAACTCAGTCCTATCATATGGTTTTCTGGCCAGTAGAAATTAACAGACAGCAAAAAAATCTAGTTAGAAATAAATATTTTGGATGATATCTTTTAACACATTACTAAATCTAAAAGACAACTAAACTCCATTTTATATTCCAATAACGCACCGTATTATTACTAGTTTTGGAAGGGGAAAAAAATTAAATATTCGGAACTGAATTAGTTTATTTTGGCTTTTACGTTTTTGTTTTGGCATTTTATTGAATAAAACTGATAGCAAAGGATCCGTAAATATCGTTGCATTTAAATGTTACAATATATCATTTTTCTAGATAACAAATAATTTCTTCTGTTCTGATTTCTGCCACAAAATGATTTTTTTTTATACAAATTATATTACTACAACAGAATTGATGAAATGCTAAATTTGTGATTTTAAGAGAAATAATTCTCTAATTTCCGAAACTTATAAGTTAACTCTACCTCATTCTTCCTGAATTGAATTGCCATATAATAACTTTAACGGTGATATACCAGTCGTTGTGTTGCAATCATAATTTGTATCCGTTGTGTTGATGGTAAACAAAAAGTAAAAAAGGGGAGCTGTAGAGGCTGAATTAGAAGATCTCTAATAATGTAATGAAAAATGTCTTTTAAAATCTTATTTCATCATTCTATTAAACCGTTCTTGGCAGGATATCTGAGATACAAAATTCTAGGGCTTGTTTCAACTCTTTTAATAAGGTTCCTATTGTATTGGAAAGTGCAATACAGTGTGCAAATGTATCAAATTATTGCAGATATTTGTATTGGATTATTGAAATAACTCGTCACCTCTTTCTAAGTATAAAAAAGAGCTCGTGTCCCTTCACGCCCTATAAATTTGGTGCTAACACAAAGAAAAGCCCTGAAAAATTTTAGTAAAAAATACTGGTGCTGTTAAATTTAGCTGTAAATTCAGTACTTTCCGTTGAAAATCATGACAGGGAAAACAAAAAACGAATGAATGATCTCTCAGTCTCGGCATGGACTCGAACTCAGAGAACATGCCAGCAATAAACCTGCTCCCTTACACGCATGCACCCTTCCATAAAATCATGTTGGAAAACTGGTCATGGCATCATAGTGCACTAAGAAAAAATGTATTTATGTTCAACAATACCAGAATATGTTAAAATTTACCGTGTTTATAGCTCGAATAGAAAATCCAAAAGCTCTGTAATTTTTACCAAAGCGCTATGGTAATGATTTTGGTGAATTTAACAATTAAATGTTATTTCATAAAGTGTGTTAAAATTTGGTAATTTTCCTATGATACCTTACAGCATGGTACATCAACGATTGATTTGATTAAATTTATTTTTCAGTTTTGAATTTTTTACTAAATGTGCGGTATTAAGAACTAATTTTGAAAACTAGAATTTTCGGTTAGCTGTTACGATATGAACGGAAATATAACCGAATGAATGATTTAAATATCGTATACTTTGGTTTTATTTACCAGAATTTTGGTTTTCTTTTACCAGAAATGCCATTGCCTTACATTACGGTAATTTTGCCAGAATTTATTTCTTTGTGGAATAAGAAAGAAGCTACCATTATTCGTATTAATCTTGACTCATTTACTTTAAAAAATGTAATACTCTTCCCGAAACTAAATTTTTAAGTTTACCACAAAAGTTCCCAGAGTTTTTTACGGTATCTGCCTTGACCTTTTTGAGTTGGCAACATTTCTTTCTTTATGTACTTCGACTTGAGAACCTCTGCAGTTGGACATAAATGAATTCATAAAACGAAAGAATAGATAGCGAAGCAAGAATTGAAAAACATTTTTAGAGTCCCAACTAAAAAAGAAATAAATAGATATAGAAAATACAATGTTCGTCTGCAAAATTAGTTTAAAATTGTTCTTTTCTTTGGAAGGAACTTTCTACTTATAAAACATAACACTAATACTTCCGTTTAGATTGGTAATTTTCTTTTCGGGTGCATTCCTTTGCCCTATTACAAATTCTACACTGTTCCAATTGCAAAAGAAATTCGCAGCTGTTTTTACCAATGTCATCTCTTAATTCCGCCATCTCAACCATTTTTTTTCCTCCTACGGACAAGAAACAGATACTAAAAAAAAGGGAGACAATCCTGGATTTTTGCCATTATAAGATCCTCTGATTGTCTTACTATATCCGATTGTTATTTTTGTCGAAGATAGAGGTACAGAGAGATACGTTGACAGCCGGCATGGAAATTTCAATATCATTTTAGAAAGAGCTCAAATAAAAAACAAAAAGGAGCGAAATCCCTTAACAACGAAAAAGTAATGGAAACCTTTGTCTTTGTGCCGGGGCGCACAAAAGCAAACTATAAAAGCCATCGAACGAAAGCAAGAACAAAACAAAAGAGAAAATTTTCTTTCATTCTAAATATGTAGAAAAGAAGAAAAAAAAAAGAAGAGTTGAGATGTGTTTCGCGTCTTAATTTTCTCAGGTACAGAAGAAAAGAAAGATCGTATAAGAAAAGGGGGGGTCTCAAAAAAAGATAGTAGGGGTTACTTGGGGCGCGTGGGGGCTGGCATGATCAGGGACTCCTTTGCATAATATATCGAGAAACGCCGCCCTTAAGATGGAAGTTTCTTTTTCTTCATGCTCAGACGACGACCGTCGACGTGAGAAGTGAAGTGAAGAGGTTGCGTTCTAAGTAGCTGAAGCAGAGGATCCTGGGAATGATATTTCCCGCGCAAAGGGAGACAAAGAAGGACGATACTTGGGAAGGGAGAAGGTGCAGAAATTTAAACTCGGACTATTCGATTAGCAACGGCACGGATTTTGCATCTTAAGGTGTAGGGTGGGCTAAAAAAATAAAAAAAAGAGTTTTGAAGGAGCTTGGGGGGGGGGATGGAACAAATTCCAACGTACTTTCCAAACAACTTTCAGCAATTTTGAATAGAAAAGGAGAAAGAAAACTTTAATGATTTCCCGAAAAATAGTACAGGACTGTATTTTTGAAGAGGCAGAAAAAAAAAGTAATGAAAAAAATTGCGATACAACAATCGTTATCTCAAACGAAATTAAGTTTTCCCTTTTTTTTTCCCTACCTGCAGCCTCGAAGAGGGAAAAGTAGACAGGCTTTTGAATGAAAAAGAAAAAATTTCCCTTTTTTTTTACATTTTCTTACAAATTGGAAAATCAATTCACTTTTTCCGATATATTGAAGTGACAGCTTTAAGTTTAAATTTCAATTTTATAAAAATCATAATTAAGTTGTTAAACACCGAACTCATGCTAATTGACACTTATTACTTTTCTTTGTGTGGACTGGCTGGAAACAGAAGAGATATACAGGCTTTTAAAAATACAGACAATTTGGAAAATCAACAGACTTTTAATTTTTACTGGGCCTGATTGATGCATTGTTAATAAGTTGAAAAGCATGTCAGAGAAACACGAAATGAAAGTCTCAGTCATTTCTGTTCATGGGTCAAGCATTTTCAGCTGCGGTGAAACCGAAGCTACTTAATCAGTACCAAAACGAAGAATCTTCATAATCTGTTCAATCGATGTCGAAAAAGAATCAGCTGTTACAAATTAGAAAGTTACCATAGTCTATATCAAAACAGAGAAGAATCCTAATCCATGCTTAAAACAGAGAAACATAATCGTTATTAGTTCCAAAACAGAAAAGTATCATAATCTTTGTAAAAACAGAGAACCACCATCATCAGTGGCAAAAGCAATGAAACATCGTCTTCCGTTCTAAAATAGCGAAGCATCATCTTCTGTTCCAAAACAAAGAACCTCCATCATCGGTGGCAAAAGCAGTGAAACATTATCTTCTGTTCTGAAATAGAGAAACATCATCATCTGTTCCAAAACAAAAAACCGCAATCATCAGTGCCAAAAACAATTAAACATTGTCTTCTGTTCTAAAATAGAGAGGCATCATCTTCTGTTCCAAAACAAAGAACCGCAATCATCAGTGCCAAAAACAATGAAACATTGTCTTCTGTTCTAAAATAGAGAGACATCATCGTCTGTTCCAAAACAGAGAACCACCATCATCAGTGCCAAAAACAATGAGACATTGTCTTCTGTTCTAAAATAGAGGGGCATCACCTTCTGTTCCAAAACAAAAAACCGCAATCATCAGTGCCAAAAACAATGAAACATTTTCTTAAGTTCCATAACAACCAGACACTATATTCTTTTTGTAAAAACAGGGAACCATCATCAATGAGTGCCAAAGACAATGAATCATTATCTTCAGTTCTATAAAAGCCAGACATGTGTTCTATTACAAAAAGCTTAATTGTGAAATCGTCATTGATAAAAAACAGTGAGGGGCCTTACATTTCATAGATTTTTGATGAACTTTTGTAGACGTTTTTGTTAGTAATACATTTTTTCTGGTGCATATCCCCCCACCTTAAAGACAAATTGAGGAATTATAATATCTTCACGTGAGGAATTATAATATCTTCACGTGGGGAATTATAATATCTTCACGTGAGGAATTATATTATCTTCATGTGAGGAATAATAATATCTTCAACGTATGCTTACAGCTTAGATAGTCATAGAGCTCGAACGTAATTACCCTGTAACCGTAATCATGCCACTATATTAGATAAAGACTTTAAGGTTCAACTTGTTAACGTACTATCACTAAAAATATTGCTTTGCGTAAATTTTGTTTTTGACTGTATAGAACAGGTGATATCCCAAACTTATAAAAAAAATAATGTTAAATGAACAATGCACATGCTAAGTTGTTTAGAACAGCCAAAAAGCTCTATATAAAACAATAATTTAGATCCATTCTTGATACCATTTCAGTTTTACAGAAATTGAGTGAGGTCTTATAAGAATTTTTAATTGCTACTAATTTTGGAATGTGCAAAGAAAAGAATTAAATTTTCATAAGTCTTATCTAATAATTTTATTTCAAACATCAATAAGCTTTTAAAAAGGTACTATATGAATTAAGGTGTATAGTTTAAACATTTATAACTTTAATTTATTATTTTGGAATTTGATTTGAAAGGTTTATTGCAAGACAATGATAAGCATCTTTTTTATGTTTCAAGAGCTATAAAAATAAACAAGTTAAGAAAAATTCCTCTAATTATTATTATTTCCTCACAATATTGAAGACAAATACTATGATATTACATAATGACATTTTTAGAACTTTATAAATTTGGTATATCCTTCAAAATGTTCGCAGAAATTCTTTGTTCTTATCTCGGTTAAACTATCGGTATTAAATTAAAATTTATTAAGTGACGCGTGATCAAATAGGAGACACTTAAATTTTATTGAGATACACGAAAACATGCATGTTTCAACTATGAAAATGTGACATTTGTAACATTTTTTACAAACTGGGAAAATCACTTTGCATTTTTAATCAAACAATTTTTGAGTTCATGCTTTTAATGACGTTTTAAAAGATAATGGTAATTAAGTATGATCTATCAATATTAAACATTAAAATTTTATATTTCTTATTTTTATATTTAATTTCTTTGTTATAAATTGAAATCTAATGCAAAAATGATAATTGGTGCTGTTTTAGCATTAAGCTATTTCACTAATTTGAATATGAACTACACTGTTAGAAATTTCTCGGAAAAAAATGGTTGAATAACAATTTATTTACTTGTTATTTTACCATTTTTAAACAAAACAGTCAAATAACCGTAAAGAAGAGGGTAATCAAAATGTTAACAGTGAGAAAAACCATTTATTAACTACTTTCACCTAAAACGGTAAAACAACCAGAATTTTATCGCATTAATTTTTTTACGGTTTTGAAACCATGCTAGTTTTAAATGGTTAAAAAACGTCTGTAGAGTTCTCAGTGTCCTGCACTCAATGCCCATTACCTAACCAAAAGCCTAGCTGTAATGTCCAGTTACATTTCTTTGTTACGGTTTTGAAACCATGATAGTTGTAACTGGTTAGAAAACCGTGTAAAATTGTATTGGTTGACTTATAACCATACTAGATGTAAACGGTTTCAAATCCGGAAATGTAAAAAAGGTTGTTTACCTTAATTTTGATGGTTGATTGTATGGACAGAGTGGACGGTTATTTAACCATAATTTTAGAATGAAAGTTCTAACAGTGTTTGACAAAATTGGGTAGTTGATAAAATTATATATCCGGCTAATAACTTTTGATCAATGTAAGTGATGGCATAGTCAGTGGCTCTCTAAATTATAGCTTTTATTTTTCCAATTAACATATCTCTAGCTTGCTAAAACTCTAAATTTGAAACACATAATTTTTCGCATATAGTGGTTCATTTTCAGTGCTTAACCTCAAAGAGATAACCAGCACTGATTGACTAATGATAAAGAAAAGTAATAACTTAGTGATCAGCTCACGCAATCATCAGATAAATTCCGAACAGTTCTTAGAAAATACCGTTAAAATATTACATAATTCATAATAATAATCATAAAGCAACTGACTACACGGTAAACTTCAACGAAAAAATAGTTACAAATTAAAGCATGAAAAAGTAAATTCCTCTGTACGCTAAGACTGCCTAAATCCCCTGTCAACATCTAAAGTCTAAACTTCTAAAAGATTGCGCTAAACTTTTTGAAAAAAATCTTTTAACCTCCCTTGTGAATTGTTAAAAAAAATGCTTTTTGCCTAACATCTGTCAAAGGGGAAAAAATAAAGGCGAATATGCTAACTTTTTCTGCGTAATCTTTTTTGCACTTTCTTATCGTTCACGTGGTCTACGCCATTTTTTCCCCTCTTGATAGTCGATTGCTGCCTACATTTGGCACGCGTCTTAGGACCCCATAGGGCTCATCGAATCTTAAAACTCAGGAGAAAAAAAAATGGGGCCCCAATTTTTTTCACGCCATATGTTTACCATTTTATTCTTATTTCTCTTCTTTTTTTTTCAGTGTAAAGTAAAATATGTTTTGACAATGTGGTTTTTTTCTGCTTTCAGATTTTTTTATAGTTTATGAAAGGAGCCGTATTAATGTCATTTTATTTTTTGAATAATATGTTTATTTATTTGTGAATTTTGTTTTTTGTAAAAGTTTTACTTTTTTCAAAACTTTGAAAGGGAAAAAAAAATCGCAAATTTCATTAGCGAATTAAATGATTTGAATTTATGAATTAAAAATAGAGCTCTCTATTGAAAATTTAAAAAGGTTATAACCTTTTTCTATATTTAATAACAGTGTCTTAAGGATCTATAGTTGTTATGACTATGTTAGAAGTTTTAGAGCTTATTGAACCTCACTATTGTTCATAATTGCTGCAACCTCAATATGTTGCTAAGTTGAACTATGTTATTGTACTTCTGAAACTTTATTACATGATTTTAAGGTACAAATTGGACTGACACACAGTTTAATTTAATGCCTTATTAAATATGCTGCAAATCTGAACCATATTTTGGTTTCAAGGTACTGATATTCTGAAGGTACTGATTTCAAGGACTACTCGCTACTAGCCATGTGACGAGTCAACAAAAAAAATGTGGTGACTTAAATTGAATAAACAGCCGCAACTTTTTCCCATTTTTTTCCTCATCATTTAATGATAAAACTATTATGAGTAATGTCGTTTCGGCGCATTAAATATTCGTTAGTCCTAAAAACCAATTCATTTTTTTCGATTCATTTTCAACCCGGCATTGAAAGGTTGTTGCTAGCGAGGGTGAATACATTATTGATTAAGAATAAAATCTTGGCAACAAATATCAAACGCATCGAAACGACATTACTTTCCGGTCCCCCTAATATATCAATGTTAAAAGTGATTCAGGAAAGCAGAAATTTCGTTAAAATATCCAATGTCGCCATTTAAATTTTTGATTCTTCAGAATCCATCAATTTGTGGTGGAAAGATTCATATGAATAAAGAGTTCTTTAACAATTCACATATTTCAAAGTTATAATGTATACATTAAACGTATTTTACCATTACAAATGTTTTTTTAAAAAAAAGTTCTTTAAAATCAGTATGTTTAACTAAATTTTACCACATATATTATGTTATTTTTATTGTTGAATGAACTTTTTATAGCCGTGGATTACTCCTAATATGAATTTTTTTGAAAAAAAATTTTTTATTCGAAGTAAAAAAAGATTTTCAAAAAATGTATATTAAATTAAAAAAGACCTATCGATATCAGCCACCGACTCATTAGGTTTGAGGAAAAGGTGGCTACTAAGTTATTAGATGCTACAGGCTACAAACTGAAAATTTAAATTTTCAGGTCTACTGATATTATAGTTCAGCGTTAAACTGACCTTTCTGAGAAAAACAAATCAATTTGATGCAATTATGGTTTTTAATGAATTATTTTTTCTTTACAATAATCAGGTATTAAAACTGAGCTACTAATGTGTTCAATTAATATTTCACGTAGAATCTATTTTTGTAGACTTAATATTTATTTGTCACTTAACTGATTTCTTAATGATACATTTAAACTTGTTTTGAAACAATGCATTTTAAGTAAGATTTCCTTACGAATTATAAAATCTTGCTAATACTGTATTTAGAGATCATATTATGAATAGCGTTGCCCATCCTATCGAAACTGAAACATTTTCTAATCAATGCTTGGTTTGACGTATTTAGAAATAAAAGAAATTAATAAAAAGTTACTGTGGGCTTTAAATGCATTCTCTTTTTCATATAAATTATTTTCGCAAAGCAAATTTTTTTTCCTATTTGTCAATGATACTATGGGGAAAAAATTATTTAGCCTATTAGATATTATTCGAATATTCTACATTTACAAAGAAAATTATTTTATATTCAGACAATTTTTTTTCTCTGTCTTCTAAATTAGCAATAAAATACCGAACCTCAAAGTTTGAAAAAAATGCCTAATATAATACCCTAGTCGATAATCTATTAAGTGTTTGTTAATTAACTAATAAGACAATAAAAAACTTTTTCTTGTTTCTTGTAACCAAATCAAAAATCTTAAAATCCGATAACATTGTGGTGCTTCGAAACAATAGAGAAAAAAAAATTCTGAAAGAAATGTGGTGAAAATAAGCTCTGGAATTCTGCAATTCAAACAATGGTATAAATGAACTTTATTAAGTTAGAAAATATATTTTAGGCGCATTGAATTTAACATTGTATAGGAAAATATTGTATTTAATAATGTATACTAAAGCAAGGTATTCAGTATTGTATTTAACATTGAATGTGAAAACATTGTGTTTGTTTTAGTATAAGTATATTCTATAATTAGCATTGTATAAGATATTATTGTATTTAGCATTACAATAATATCTAACATTTTATAAAGGTTTAACAAACATTTTATAAAGGATTTTGTGTTTAACATTTTATAAAGGTTTATGTTAAATATTGTAAACATTTAATTTAACATTGTTTGGAAAACATTTTATTTAATAATTTTATAGAGAACACTATATAAGAACATTGTATTTAACTCTTTATAGAAGGTATTGAACATATATTCAAGTAGATTTTTACATATGACGAAATTGTATAAAAGTTTTCTATTTTTCAATTTTGGACGTAAAATAAACAAAAAAAAGGGATATTGTGACACATTATTGCAGTTTATTGTTGTATTGAAGTTTATATTGATGCGAAGTTTGTGTTTAACATTGTATTGGAAAAATCTTGTATTGAATGTTGCACAGAAAGACGTTGTGATTGTATTTGAGTCAGAAAAAGAATAGAATTTTTTTACAAATTAAAATTTTTAAAATCGTTTTATAATTTTCAAAAATGATTATTTTCTTATGAAATAAAATAAAATGAAGCACAACATGACACCTTTTCGAATAAAAATTAATGCAGTGTAATGCAGTATTTGAAGAGTTATGAAATATCTGCAAGTTAACTTTCATTTCTTTCTTATGGAAAATATGAATACAGAGTTTTCTTAGACTTTATCAGTTGCAGATATTGCTATATGAAACTGAAATTAATTTTGTACTTATATTTTTATTATAAAATGTGTCCGAAAAATATATTTTGCATATCCTACTCCAGGTTCTTGTATATGATTACAAATTATTGTAATTGTTAAGTTAAATTTATTCATCTTCAGAGAAAATATTATTATCATTCATATCTTCTATTTGCATTTATTTTATAAATTGCAATAGGTTATTTCAGCTTGTTTCCTAATTCAGCAAAACTTAAGAATTATCAAAGAAATTTAACAGTCTCCAGAAAAATATTGTATTTAACATTATATAGGAAAGAATTATATTGGACATTTAATAAGAAAACATTGTAATTGTGTAAACGCTGAACCGATACATTTAAAAACTTACATCAAAACATTGTGTTTAAAATTGTATATGAATAAATACATTGCCTCTAAAATATGATTAAAATCAATATGTAAGGAAAAAAAATGATATTTCTATCCCTCTTCGAAAAATTAAATGAAAATATTTTGTTTTTTTCGCTAACAATTTAACTGTTCTCTAAAATATAATTCAAAACCATGAATTTATTAAACTTTTTAAAAATTATATAGTCTCAATATTTTTCCATATTAAATATTCTCTTCAAACTTTCTCTTTAAGTTACTGATGTTAAAACGTCGGCCATCTTGATATCTAAGCAATAAAAATGGCTACCAACGCGTTGAAAAATGTCCAGATACGGCGTTTATTATTTATGGATGACGAGCTTCTTTCTTACATACCTTGTATTGAACTTCTTCTCAATGAAGGGATTTGAGAACATCTTCCCTGCCTTGGTAATGGGAGAAAGTCATTCCCAAATACTTCATCAACTGTAGACATTTAGCGCCATCTATTGACGAATTCGAAACACACTCTGGTACACAATTTAAAAATAAGAATTTTTATCAAATTTAGTATTTAATATTCAAATTTAATATCAAATTTAGTATTTAATTTATGTATTTAATATTTATATATTTATGTGTTTATTATTTATATATTTATATATTTAAGATTTATATATTTAATTTTTAATTGTAGGTTTAAAAGAATTTTAAAAAATCTTTTTTTCTATATTTATATTTTATTTTTATCAAACACTTAAACAGAACATTTTATCATACATTATTTTATACTTCAATTCTAAGGTTAGCCAATAAAGAAAAATATTATAATATTAATAATTCTAAAAGAATTTTAAATTATATTTCAATTTTTTAAACTTTACTTTTAATTACTAATTGAAATCGAATTTGAATTTTTAATGGAAGGATTTGCGAATTGTTTTTTAAATCGAACAAGATTTTGAAAATGTGAACCAGTACAGTTTTATAGATATTACATTGAAATTTTAAGTAATACTTAATCTTTTTTTAATTTTCATTGACAAATTTTGCTTTTAATTTAAGTTTTAATGATTTTGTTAAGGCTCCCTTCAAAAATCTTTTATCTGTTTAAATTGCTCTTAATTATTTAATTGATGACATAGATACAACCTGAGATAAAATCATATAGTTAAATTTTGGGGTTGAGAGAAGCATATATCTAATTTGTTTCCTCTTTAAAACTATATAGTTCCTGCATTTAAATTCTAGAATATTTTTGCAAATTAGTAACATACTTTGATATTTAAAGAGTGTTTTAATGGGAAAGTGTAACTGCAACTGTCCCAACTCCCCAACTTCTTCCTCTAAGAAATAAATATAATTAGTAATAGCTGTTTATACAAATGAAAGTCAATTTTTTAAAATTAAAATTCAAATCAGAATCAGAAAAAAACTATTATTCTTATTCGAAAACGAAATGAGACGTGATTACAACATAACCTTTTAACGATTTATAATTAAGTTAAAAATTGTCTGAAGTGCAAAATTTATAGCTGTGCAGTTTATGCAAAAAAAAGTTCAGTTTTTAGAACTAAAATTCAAATCGAATTAAAAAATTAATTCTTGCACGGAAACGAGATAATACGGTTTATGTATTAGTTTCAATAAATTAAACTAATAGATTCTTAATTTAAGGAGGTTAATTTTAGGAATTTGAAAATTGCTTAAATAACTTCAATAAAATCTTATATATTTAACGATTAATAGTTAGCACGTTGCCGCACACTTTTAATTTAACGATCGTGCTCTGGAACTCATGTTTTTTTAATTGTTTATGACTATCATATGAAATTGTGCGTTAAACGTATGTTTGGAAGTAAATATTATCACATTTAACACAGTTTTTCCATGAAAACTCTTAACTGCTGTAACCCATTTGCTCATCACCACATTTTTTTCCTCTTCCTAATCAGACTAAAAAACAATTGATGTGTTATTTGGAATATTACACCTTTTTTTTCTTCGAAGCATATCTGAATAATTAACAAAAAAAAGGTATTAGTACTCTTCATAGTACTCCTCATTAGTATTATCTTTATACTTTTTTTTTTTTTTTTTTTTTTTTTTTTTTTTTTTTTTTTTNTTTTTTTTTTTTTTGTTGTTTAAAATGTTTAGGCCTGCTATAGTTGTAATTTGTCTACCTATCTCTAAGAATCAGTAAAACTAAAGCCCATTAAATAATGTCTAAAGTACAGAATTTGCGTTTTGCAATTTGAGCAACAAAAAAAAATAATATATAATAAAATAACAATAAAGAACCGTTTAAATAATACATACGAATATTTTCAGTAATTTTGAACTTCCCCTTGCCAGAAAGAATTAGCAAATCAGAAACCTCCTATTATACTTATATAAGAAAGTTTCAAACCTTTCCTTCTTTTTGCTTTAACTTTGACTTATACAGTAGTAATCTAGGTTTCGAATTAAATTCAAATGAAAAAAGATATAACTTTGCATTAAACAAAATTTACGTTTTAATTCATTCTATAAAGTTTTGAGTAGATAATTCTGTAGGAATTTTTTGTGTTCAAAACTGTTGACTTCAGCTATAGAGGAAAAATTTTTTCTCATTTTCTTTTCAGAATTCAACTTTTAATCCACATCTGAAATTTTTCACACGTAATTTTTTCGTTACGTTTATTAAACTAATCTCAAACCCCCTATCCCTGGTAGGTACTTACGTAATATTTTAACTGACCCTGAAAGTAATAAAATTAAATAAAATAAAACAAAACAAATAAATAAAATAAAATAAGTGAAATGAAATAAAATAAAATATTTTCTACCTTATTAATCAATACGAAATTTTTGTATTGAAGAGAAATTTCGAAGCAAAATTCAAAAAACCCGTTTTCTTCCTAGCTAACCAATGAAGAAAATGTGTATTAAAGAGAAATTTTAAAACAAAATTGCCCAAATAAGAAACCGTTGGTCGATTAATGTGAACTTATAAATCAATAATTCGAAGAATTTAACAAAATTAAAACTATTCTGCAAATTAAGTACACACATACCGAATTGACCAAAAGAATTAACATAAAGTTTCACTAAACTTTCCCAATACAAACTTGGAATATTTACACTATAAATATGTCGATAAAATCGAAATAGGCTATATGCATAGCAGAGAAAAGGTGAAATTTTACGCGCCATGTCCCGTTACTAAGCCTACTGCCAAGTATCCGTTTGCATTTTATAAGGGTTTATGCCAACTCAAAACGCACGTGCACTACCTAAACACCAGCTCTCGTAAACTTTCGTGAATGTTGACATTTATGACTTGTATTTTTATTCACTGAGTATATAGTTGAAGGGGTACAGTTGCTGAGATTTGCTCCCCCCACCTATATTCGTAAAGAGAAGTGATGTAACTGTAACCTCACGGGATGGAAAGATTTTAAAATTCCAGAGGAACTTCGACTTTTTTTTTTTCAATGGGGTGTTCGTCTGCTTGATTTGCAACTATGGAATTTGGCTGCCTTCTCCACGCACGAATCATCTTAAGTAGAGAAGAGGAGCGATTTGCTTTATGCTTAAGATGCTGCTCTTACTCAAATAATAACAAAGGGGGGGGGGTGCTGTGTACGGCAACTGTAATTCTAAGCCACCCCCCTGCCAGAACATAACTGAACACCTAACTTTTTTTTGCTCAGTAGTATTGATTTACATTGCTGTTTGTAAAAGAAAAATAATAATAATGAAAAAAAAATTTAAAAATGTAGGGGTTGTAGAAAAGTAAAAGGTGGGGGTGGAAAAACATCTCTATTTTGTGTTTATTTGCGTCGTCCAATGGGGGTTGCGAGTCCAGTGTAGAATAATCTTCCTCTCGTCCTCGGCAACTCATTCTCGTAACCTAGGTAACAAGCATCACCTTTCTCTCTTAGATTTCAGTCTCTCGTTTTCCATTAAAATTTTCTTTTTTACTTCACTTCAGTTCTTTTTTTTATTTTGTGAAATTTCATTTGGAGAGATAGTGATGTAGAGGGAGTCAGTGTACGGAAAGGGATGCTTCAGGAAGGAGTGGGGTCGAAAGACTTTGGAAAAGTAGCCAATCACAGGAGAGAAGAGGGATTTTTCAATCGACCTCGTGACGAACCATGGCTAAACTTAACGGAAACACTTTTTCTTTCTTTTTTTAATTTTTATTTAGTTGAGGAATGTTGGGTGCCTTGTCGTCCATTGTCCAGAGTGACATTGAAAAATGATCCCATCCTTGTTGGAGGCTGGTCCAATTTTCAATTACAAATCTGTTGCAAAGATTTTACAAGAAGTACAAAGTTTTTTGAAAATTAAAATTAATCAAAAAAGGGAATAATTGAATCCAATTTTGTTTAAATTATTTTCTATCGGCAGAAAATCATTTGCCTGCTAAATATCGTAAAAATCAGTTCTTTTTTGGAATGTTATCTAACTACGAATATTTTTACTGTTCTATATTAAATAACTTTTTGGAAAAATGGTTTTCAAATATAGATTGTAGTTTATAAGACAAATTCTAATACCTATTAATTTTAATATGAAGGATTCTAATACCTATAATTTTAACATGAAATATTCTCATACCTATAATTTTAAGATTAAAAATTCTAGTACCTATAATTTTAACATGAAAGATTCCATTAATAATTTTAGTATGAAAGATTCTAATACTTCTAATTTTAATATGAAATATTCTAATAACTATAACTTTAATATGAAAGATTCTAAAAGCTATTATATTAATATGAAAGATTCTAATACCTAAAATTTTAATATGAAAGATTCTAATACCTATAATTTTGATATGAGATAATCTAATAAGTATAAAATTAATATGAAAGATTCTAACACCTATTATTTTAATATTGAAAGATTCTAATACCTACAATTTTAATATGAAAGATTCTAATATCTTTAATTTTAATGTGATTCTAATAAGTATAATTTTTATATGAACTATTCTAATATCTATAATTTTAATATGAAAGATTCTAATAAGTATAATTTTAATACGAAAGATTTTAATACCAATAGTTTTATTATGAAAGGTTCCAATACCTATACTTTACCGAAGTTAAATAAAATTATTCCATTGGATGTTTATTGAAAAGCTGGGTGGAAAACAAATTTAAGTGACATTTTTTAAATTGTAGAAAACTATCATTAAAGTATATATGTTGACTATAAGAAAATATAGCTTATGCTTTGCCTTAATATCTTGTCCAGAGGTTTTTATTTGGCGAAATCCCCTGATGCCTGTTATAAACTGTCGGCGTCAGAGTGTTCGAACTCTTGGTATTTAAGTTTGTTACTAAACGACTCCCTTCTGTCGGCTATTTGTAACCTAATGCATTTGTAACCTACTTTTCCCACCAAAACTTTTAAAGATGGTCCTCTTAGTACCTTCATTCACTGAGATCTCCTAAATTTAAAGATTTGACAAATTGCTGAATGTTGTATGCGATGGTTATTTATCGATTGTTACAGCAGTTGATTTTTAAGTTACTATGATGGAAATTCCTGATGGTACAAACTATCAAAATAAGTTATTTCCATGTTGAACCATTATAAAGTAAACCAAATTCCTAGATTGGGGTGGTGGTCACTTATGTTGGTTACCTTATAAATATAATGGCTTATGGTGGGACCACTTGATGGTTACCATTATAAATATCTTGGTTCATCAAATAAAAAATATGATCAAAAACTTTTATTTGGTATAACTAAATAAGACTAAAATAGGATGTTTCCCAAAGGAAAATCAAATTTTTCCAAAATGTCATTTAATTTCTTGTTCTCTAAGCACTTTAATATCAATTACATGACGTATTCCAGATTTTATGAGAGCTCCTGATATCGCAAAGATTGTGAAAAATGTACTCATAATTTTGTGAAAATATGATCCAGACTTTGTGAATTGTCTGTTCAGACATTTTCTAAAAGATCCAGTTTCTATTAATGTATGAAAAATCTACTCATAGTTTTCTGAATTTATAATTACACAGTCAAATAAAATTTTGTCATACAAGGTTTTCTGTTTTTATGAATTTGGGAAAAACGTACTGATAATTTTCTGAATCTATAAATACTGTGGAGTGGAATTTCGTTTGTCAGGGTTGTATTTTGGTGAGAAAAACAAAAACAATGTCTTCCGAAAAGTTGTAGTTTTAAAAACAAGTTAAAGATGTCCACTGACTCTGTTTCTCAATAAGAGTTTAGTGAAGGATCTATTTTTAAAATCAAAAGTATTATGAAGGGATTGTTCCGAAAAATTGTAGTTTTAAAAATATAAGTTACAGATGTCCACTGCCTCTGTTTCTCAATAAGATTTTTATTTAAAACTTTAAGCTATTAAACGTTAAATATAACTTATATTGATTCCAGCAATGAAAAAAATATATATCCCCAACCTTGAGGAAAAATTAGTTCGTCCTGCCCTTTAAAACGTTAAAACATCTAAGGTTTAATTGCTTAAATAAAATAAAATCTTACATATAATTTAAAATAAAATCTGTCTAGAAATTTTGTTTGAAAGAGCCTAGAGTAGTAGTAGTTAATTTACGCCGCACTAGAACTGCACAATGGGCTATTGGCGACGGTCTGGGAAATATCCCTGAGGATGATCCGAAGACAAGCCATCACAATTTTGATCCTCTGCTTCGGTAGCCCAACGACCTGCACGCGAAGTCGAGCACTTTACGGTAGAACAGTTTAACAAGGACCAATACCGCACACCCTCGGTCCCTACGCAGACTGATCCAAGTGGTCACCCACCCGCACACTGACCGCAGCCAGTGATGCTTGACTTCGGTGATCTGCTGGGAACCGTGTCTTAACGATCAGTCCACTGCGGGACTGAAAGAGTTTTAAGGGGGAAGAACGTTTCTCTCGCAAAGGAAAACTATTTTCTAAGTTATAAATAAGCTAAATTCTATCATTTAATTGGAAAAAAAAATTTTAAAAATTTAAAAAAAGTATAAAATGTTTTTGGGAGGTATGGTTTTTTAAGGGTGTAGTGTTATCCTCAGCGGAAATGAGCATTTTTTTATTACTATAAGATCCAAAAAAGTTACATTCCAACATTTAATGGTTAAAAAAAAAAGTAAAAATGTTATTTTTAAGGTATTTAAAAGTTACGGGGAATAATGTCATTCACAAGGAATGTGAATTTTTTTTATCATTAGAATCTAGGTAAGTTATATTCCAACATTTAATTGCTTGAAAAATAAAAAATATATTCTTCGTAAAGTATTAGGGAGACCGGAAAGTAATGTCGTTTTGGCGCATTAAATATTAGTTAGTCTTAAAAACCAATTCATTTTTTTCGCTCCATTTCTATGCATTTTCGACCCGGCATTGAATGGTTGTTGCTAACGAGGGAGAATACATTTTTGATAAAAGATAAAACCTTGATAACAAATATCAAATGCACCAAAATGACATTACTTTCCGGTCCCCTTAATGATTTATCCTGATACTGACATGCACCAACACACAAATTGTCCCAATTAAAATCTTGGTTAATGTTCAAATTTTTTCTACTCCATGCAATACATCGAAACTCAATGTGCTAATTTTGCTTTCATCCATCAATAATACATTACAGGTAAGTTTTTATCTATTTTATAACCGTCGTTGAACAGTCGACCCAATTTTATATAGTCGTATTGGGTTTACGACTACTGATGTGGAACTCCGTAGCCTTGTTATTTTGAACCCAATTCAGAAGACAAGGGAACTTCAGAATCAAATATCGGGAGAAATTTTGCATTTGTGGAGGACTTTTTGATGGAACTAACTCGTAGTTGCGTCAAACGGAAAGGAAAAAAACGAAAATCTCCCATGGTCAGCCAGACAGTAAGGGGACTCTAACACATGATGCGCCTACCACTGAGGATATTTCAAGTCTGTACTGTGGTTGGTGTAAGCCGGATGGGGAGTTCGTATCAACCAGCCATCGCTNTTTGCATGTATTACTGCAACTAATAAAGTTTTTTTTTCAATAGGCTAAAAAGTTTTAAGTGAGGATGTGGACACCACAACAGAAAGCTCAATGCGTCTCATGGCCGTATTCGCTCCACATTTTCTGGACTTGTGCTGGGTCGTCCGGCTCCACTTTTATGCAATACTGATCCGGTGCTCATGAAGCTTGTGTGCCATGCCTGGATGGAGGGTCTCTTTGGAAATTTGTCCTGAAGTTCCGTTGAACCTGTGTATCTGATTTCGTCTCTATGAACCATGAGACGCATTGAGCTTCCTGTTGTGGTGTCCACATCCTCACTTATAACTTTACAGCCTATTGAAAAAAAACTTTATTAGTTGCAGTAATACATGCAAAAGACACAATATAAATATCTAGTTTATGTTCGAAGTTATGAATTTTTGAAGTTGTAAAGATAATTTTGAAACACCTTGTATTATGAAGGGTCTATTCCGAAGAATTGTGGTTTTAAAAATATAAGTTAAAGATGTCCACGGGCTCTGTTTCTCAATAAGAGTTTAGTGTAGTTCGTAAGAGTTTAGTCTACTTTTAAAATCAAAAGTATTATGAAGGGTTTGTTCCGAAAAATTGTAGTTTTCGAAATATAAGTTAAAGATGTCCACTACCTCTGTTTCTCAATAAGATTTTTATTTAAAACTTTAAGCTATTAAACCTTAAATATAACTTATATTGATTCCAGCAATGAAAAAAAAATATTCCCCCAACCTTGAGGAAAGATTAGTTCCTCCTGCCCTTTAAAACATCTAATTGCTTAAATAAAATAAAATCTTAAATATAATTTAAAATAAAATCTGTCTTGAAATTTTGTTTGAAAGAGCCTAGAATTGAGAGTTTTAAGGGGGAAGAATGTTCCTCTCTCAAAGGAAAACTATTTTCTAAGTTATAAATAAGCTAAATTCTATCATTTAATTGCTTAAAAAATTTTTTAAAAAAATTAAGTATAAATTTATTTTGGGAGGTATGGTTTTTTCAGGTTGTAAAGTTATTCCCGGCAAAAATGGGCACTTTTTTTATTACTAGGATCCATATAAGTTACATTCCAACATTTATTTGTAAAAAAAAATATTTTTAAGGTATTTAAAAGTTATATGGGGATAGTGTCATTCTCAAGGAATGTGAATTTTTTTTTCATTATTAGGATCTGGGTAAGTTATATTCCATCATTTAATTGCTTGAAAAATAAGAAAAATATTCTTTCGAAAGTATTAGGGGGACCAGAAAGTAATGTCGTTTCGGCGCATTAAATATTAGTTAGTCTTAAAAACCAAATCATATTTTTTTCCGATTCATTTTTGATCCGACATTGAAAGGTTGTTGCTAACGAGGGTGAATACATTATTGATTAAAAATAAAATCTTGATAACAAATATAAAATGCACCGAAACGACATTACTTTCCGGCCCCCCTAATACCTAAGACTAGAGTATCAAGGATAATCAGAGGAGTAATACCCTTCTTAGAGAATATGAACAAGTGTATAATTGGTTTTAATGCAATTTCTAGTATGTATATGACTTATTTGCCAGCTATTAATTGTATTGAAACCAAAAAACTAAGCATTAAACTTTTACTTCTAACTTACCTAAAAATTATAGTTTTGAAGGAAAACGCCCCCTCAGGAAGTGTGAACTTTTTTGTTTCTTTTACCACACCTTATTTGAATATTTCACCAAAGTTTTTGTTTTTTGGTGGTTTCCATAGTTTTTTGAAGGAACAACCCCAACTTTGTAAGTAAAATACTTTTGTAATTGTAAACATATTAACTAATCAGACTACCAATTATTTTGAAATTATTCAATCTGAAATGTGAAATTTCGTTTTCATTGTTTTATCAATAAATTTATCTTAAAATTCATTTTTATGTCTAACAGTTGATTTCTCTGGCCTGAAGAAATCTAGCTGGTTTTATATTTCGTTTGAGGGCATAAAAAACTAAATAAATAATAAATTAAAATAATATTAAATTATGATTTCGTTGAAATGAAAAAGAAAGAAAAACTGCTATAAATATCAACAAACTGTCCTATTTCATTTTTTCACTTGAATTTTACTTAAATGATCCCATAAAAATAACTAAAGAACTATTGATCTCAACTAAATATAATTGCAGTTACTACTTTAAAAAATTATTGCTGTTTAAAAAAATCTAGATTCTAGGACGAATTTTAACACCTATAACCCTTCTATAAAACTCTAGGTTCCCTTGGATCACCTTTCGGGAGACACTACTTTAAGGTCTACAATAACAACAAATTAATTATATTTATTTCTAACTGTCTAGTTTTTCCTACGGAAGATATATAATATAACAATAATCGCTAAAAACATTTTAGATTTTTTCGGATTATTAGGAAGTAGGTCTATGTTTGGGAACCACTATTTTAGGCCTACAATTACATCAAATTAATTATTTTTTTTTTAACTGTTTAGTTTTTTCTACAGAAAATATATAATAAAACAATAATCGCTAAAAACATTTTAGATTTTTTCAGATTATTAGGAAGAGGGTCTATGCTTGGGAATAACTACTTTAAGGCCTACAACTACATAAAATTAATTATTTTTATTTCTAACTATCTAGTTTTTTCTACAGAGAATATATAATAAAACAATAATCGCTAAAAACATTTTAAACTTTTTTAGATTATTAGGAAGAGGGTCTATGTTTGTATTTTCTGATGCTCAATTTGGGAACTTACTTGGAACATGGATGAATACTAAATGGAAATCGGATGGAAATCTTCTTGATTTAGGTGCTGGAGATGGGAAAGTTACTGACATCATGGCGAGCTATTTTAAGCAAACCTACGTCACAGAAATGTCTGGTGTTATGCGGAAGATACTTACTTCGAAGGGCTACAGGTATTATTGTACTCACTGAACTAAACTTTTTTTTTACGTTCTCAAAACTCAAAATTAAAATTAGATATTTAAAGGGGCCAGGATAGGGCGTTGGACTCGTGTTCGTAAGAACGGGAGTTCGAATCCAGCCGACCGAAGAATCCTCGTGTATTAAATGCAGACTGATGCTGGCTAAATCTGTCTGGGTCACTAAGTCCTTCAAGTCCATAATTACTTCTGGGGGTAATGATCCAGGAGTTCCCTTGTCTTCTGGATTGGGTTCAAAATTTCAAGGCTACGGAGTTGAACATTGGTAGTCGTAAACTCAAAATTTGGGGTCGACTGTTCAACGATAGTTGCAAAATAGATAGCCTTCCAATGAGTTTGGACCGGTTTCGAATTTTGATCGATACAAATTCCGCACCCGGCTCGCACCGATCACAGTGCTGATATAAAACATCCTCAGTGGCAAACGAATCATGGATTAGAGTCCCTTTGCCGCCGGGCAAACCGTGAGAGTTTTCGTGAATTTCCTGTCTGTGTAACACAAATGCTGGTTAGTTCCATCAAAAAGTCCTCAACGAAGGCAAAATTTCTCCCAGTACTTGATCCAGGAGTTCTCTTGTCTTCTGGATTGGATCCAAAATTACAAGATTACGGAGTTGAACAATAGTAGTCATAAACCAGAAATTAGATCGGCTGTTCGACGACGATAAAATAAAATAAATAAAAATAAGATAATTATTTAAAAAAAAGTCTTATTTTTGAAATTAGATTTCTTAGGCGCTATTCGATCGACTTTTGTATTCAGCTATGTAAAATTACATTCTTTAAAATGATAAAAAAAAGTTAGGAGTCTTGCAATGTGATATTCGCCACAAAACGGAGATGTATTTGGTATTCTATAGAATGCCTAGAAAATGTGTTAAATATGAATTTCCATATAAAAAAAATAAGAAATAGAGATAAAAACTGTATAAAATAAGAAATTCCCAACAGCAACAACAAAAAAAAAGAAAGAAATCAAGAACCTTGCTTCATGATATTCGAAATCGGAGATGAATTTTATACTTTGCCGGTTTCTCATTTGATTTTCAAAATGTGTAAAATATGAATTTTCATATAAAAAATCAGAAATTGAGGCAAAAATATAAAAATAAAAAATTTACGGAAAAAAATAATTTAACAGCTTCGCCTAGTGATATTTGAAGCGAATCAAAGATGTACTTCATAATTTGCCGGTTTCACATTTGGCATTCTATAGAATGAAGAAATGTGCAATGATTCATACACTCTAAAAACTGTACCTCTTAAATAAAAGGCACAAGCTAAATGTACCCTTTATTTTCTCGCGTTAGAGGCACATAACTAATGTGCCTTTAAAAANCAAGTTAAGAGGTACATCTGATTTTGCCTCTGAAATCAGAGGTACATTGTGCCTTTCATTTTTAAAGGTACGTTGTGCCCTTTAAATTCAGAGGCACAAATGATTCAAATGTGCCTCTGAAATCAGAGGTACAGTTTTTAGAGTGTACATTGGCGGCTTATTTTAGGCATGCTATAGAAAGTGGGATTTAAAACTTCGCCGGTATCATATCAATTCGTATCACCCATGTCCTTAAACCATTATTTCTAATCGATTCTCTTTTATTTTAGGGTCTTGGACGTTGAGAAATGGTACGAGACTAACGATAGTCCGCAATATTTTGACGTGATCAGCTGCTTAAATCTTCTAGATCGCTGCGACTGTCCAGTAACGCTGCTTCAGCAAATTAGAAGAAAATTGAATCCGGAAAGAGGTCTACTGATCTTAGCTGTTGTACTGCCCTTTAGTCAGTACGTCGAATCAGGTAATTTGAAAATATTAGAAACCTGACTCGGCATTATCTTTAGTTTCTTTATTGCTTACGTGTTCGATATCATAAAATCGGTCTCAAGATCTAATCAAATTTCAAAACTTCACTGTAAATTTTTGTTTCAGACGAAGATATTGTATTTTTGGTAGCATAATAAAAAAAAAGCATTTCTTTCCGCGATTTAAACCACTTTTAAAATGAATTATTTGAAATTAAAAGTGATCTTGGTCTGTCATATCGAACATACTTGGTTGGTAACGCGAAACAGAAGTTACAATAACTTCTTCAACTATATATTATTAAACTTCTTTATATTACTACAAATTATTACTACATTAAAAGTTATTTTAGCTTGTTGGTAGGACTTTCTGAAGACTTCTGAAAGCAACTGAGTCATTAACTTGCATCTATATACTGTAACTTATTTATACTGTCTAAGAAAAAATTTTAATCCCTGTGAACATTTTTTGAGGAAATGAAAATAAAAGTGATTTAAATTTATCATTGTATTATTAATTCTTAAAGAACATTTTTGAGAAATAATGCAACAAACAGGTAATTTGTAATTTTATAATTATCAAGAAAAAGTGATGTGTACAAAATTAGTATTTCAGCCTAAATAAAAACTTCAAGCCACCCCCTCCCCCTAAAAAAATTTAAAAAATAATAAAAGCTTGTGTAAGATTCATTTTTCCTTATTGCTTTAAATATTCTAGTATTTAGGTATGAAACTAGTTTTCAAAAAAGTTAGCGGTTATTCGTCTTCCTGCCATTCATCTTCGATAGTAGATTTTAACTTAATTGATGTTGTAAAATGTCTCCCATTTACAATAACTCTTCGTACGAAGTCACCTCATAAGTTCTCGACTGGGTTGAGATCTGGAGACTTAGCTGGCCATTTCAAAGTTCCAATATCGTTGATTTGAAATAAATTTTGTGTACTGTTACTTGAATGAATAGTTACATGGCATTAGAAACAGCAGCAAAATTTAATTATAACTGTAATTTAAATGCCAATAATATATCGGAACCAAAAAATATAATAAATAAATTAAAATAATTTATATTTAAATTAGTGCTGTAGTAATGCATTGAACACACATTATAAGATTCTTAAAAATCAACTCTATTTTAATAATGATCATGATCAATAACAATCAGCTGTACTTTAATAATGATCATTTAGAAAATTTTTAAGATATTTTAAGAAAAAAGAATCAGTACAGCAACGGACGATGAGCGTGATCAACGATCAGACTGTTAACTATCCATTTAGCACATTCGATATCCTTCCGCGTATCGATGCATTACTCCGTGCTTCCAGTGTTCCTCCGCTTTGTTTACCTTTTGCGATGGGACCTCTACAAATACTATTTGTAAACAAAAAATTAATTAAAAATACACAAAAAATATAATTTAAAAGCAAATTAGTATTTAATTATTAAAAAATGCAATAAACGAAATTAATATTGTTCTCAAAGAAAAAAATATTTATTAATAATGATGTGGCGTAACTACCACTATAAATATTAAATACCGAATCACTAGTATATAAGACATGTTAAGTAATCTTATCAGGCACAACAAGTTTTCTACTGGGAATAAACACAATTGTGTAGGTGCCCCAAAAAATTAATGTAGTTCCAGTTCCAGTATTTTGAGGTACCTTTTAATAGATGAAGGTTGACACAGTCAAAAATTAAATCCCCACAATGGCGTAACTACCACTATAAGTATNTACACTGCTGGACAATTGCTAAGGACGGATCACAAATTGCAATGTAGCATAACATTAAGCGTGATATGAGGCCTAGTGGGATAAAATATAGTTGCCACACTGTTCAGACATTAGAATAAAGAATATGCATTGTTCCGGAAAGTACAAAAGCTATGAAACATCTGAAAGAAAAAAAATTTTCATTTGATGCTGCGTACGGAAAAATGGAACAATGCATCTAACTGTCAGCAGGCAACTTGAAGAAAGGTGTCAGTACGGGATATGTCCACCGTGGAGTGTGATGCAACATTCTACACGTCGTATCATACTTTGCACAACATTGTCCAGCAGCTGTTGAGGCAATTTATCCCATTCCTCTGTCAATGCACGGATGAAGGTGTTCTTGTTTGTCGGAGGATAGTTTCGACTAGCAAGTTGCCTCCCCAAAGCATCCCAAACATTTTCAATGGGGTTTAGATCTGGAGCACGTGATGGCCATACGAGGCGTTAAAAACCCTCGCTGTCTAGACAATCCTGAACAGCGAGTGTTCGATGATATGTTGCGTTGTCGTCCATAAAAATAAATTTATCAGCGACAGCACCACGGAAAAGGCGAACATGAGGAAGTAGAACTTCATCAATGTATCGTTTGCCCATCATAGTCCCATTCGCAACCACATGTAGGCGCGTGCGGCCATTGATCATGATGCCGGCCAACACCATGACACTGCATATCGGATATCGGCCCCTTTCCTGGATATTTTCTAGACGATAACCAGTACCACTCTCGCGCCAGATCAGTTGGCGTCTACAATCCGATGACAGACTGAACCTACTCTCATCTGAGAATAGTACGCATGCCCAGTCCTGTTCAGTCCAATTGTGATGCTCACGACACCATTGCAAACGGGCAGTACGGTGCTATCTGGTCGGTCAATGAGACACACACAACAGGTCTGCGGGCGTATAGTCCTCCTCACCTCAAACGTCTGGCAACAGTTTTTCGGGAGATCTGCTGTCCTGTGGCAGCAAGAAACTGATTTGCCACTTGCTGAGCTGTGGCTCGCCTGTTCCTTTTTGCTGATAGGGCGATGTATCTGTCTTCTGCAGGCGTCGTACTTCTAACACGATATCCCCCGTGCCTCCTACTACACATTCCAGTAGTTTTAAATTATTTCCACAGCCGTGAAACAACGCTGTGAGCGATGTCGAACTCCCTGGCAACATCTGTTATTTTTCGCCCTTCTTCGATCTTTCCAATAATTCGGTCACGCTTAAAATCATCTAAATGATATCGGGAAGCCACGCCGAAAATTTCAAGCTCGTCAACTAGATCTTTCCTGTAAAACTTTGACTTGAAACAACAACTCTCCACACGCGTCAAAACCTTTAAAGCTCTTATCAGCGCTATCACGTGATGAACAGACGTGGAAAAAAATTTTGCATACGCATACCTCTTCTTACTATATCCCTCACTTATTCTAATTTTCCACATTTTGCTTCCTTTCATTTTGTGGTTGATATAGATGATAGTGTTATCCGTCCTTAGCAATTGTCCAGCAGTGTATTAAGTACAGTTAGTTCTAAAAAAATTGAAAGCTAATGTTCCCAAAATGGGAATGATGGCGCCTAACGGGTTAATATGTTTCGCCAAAATCTGGATTTTAAAAAAATTCATTTCAATGGAAAGAAATCTTTTANGGTTGAGATCTGGAGACTTAGCTGGCCATTTCAAAGTTCCAATATCGTTGATTTGAAATAAATTTTGTGTACTGTTACTTGAATGAATAGTTACATGGCATTAGAAACAGCAGCAAAATTTAATTATAACTGTAATTTAAATGCCAATAATATATCGGAACCAAAAAATATAATAAATAAATTAAAATAATTTATATTTAAATTAGTGCTGTAGTAATGGATTGAACACACATGATAAGATTCTTAAAAATCAACTCTATTTTAATAATGATCATGATCAATAACAATCAGCTGTACTTTAATAATGATCATTTAGAAAATTTTTAAGATATTTTAAGAAAAAAGAATCAGTACAGCAACGGACGATGAGCGTGATCAACGATCAGACTGTTAACTATCCATTTAGCACATTCGATATCCTTCCGCGTATCGATGCATTACTCCGTGCTTCCAGTGTTCCTCCGCTTTGTTTACCTTTTGCGATGGGACCTCTACAAATACTATTTGTAAACAAAAAATTAATTAAAAATACACAAAAAATATAATTTAAAAGCAAATTAGTATTTAATTATTAAAAAATGCAATAAACGAAATTAATATTGTTCTCAAAGAAAAAAATATTTATTAATAATGATGTGGCGTAACTACCACTATAAATATTAAATACCGAATCACTAGTATATAAGACATGTTAAGTAATCTTATCAGGCACAACAAGTTTTCTACTGGGAATAAACACAATTGTGTAGGTGCCCCAAAAAATTAATGTAGTTCCAGTTCCAGTATTTTGAGGTACCTTTTAATAGATGAAGGTTGACACAGTCAAAAATTAAATCCCCACAATGGCGTAACTACCACTATAAGTATTAAACTAGGATGCTTCGCCCCCTGCTCGCTTTCGCTCGCCAACCCTCGGAAATGCTTTCGCAGTTCATTTCGGATTGCTTCGCAATCCGATGCTCGCTTTGCTCGCTCATTGGATACGTTCTTAACGTCTAGCTTTTGTATACTTTTTTGAACACTGAAGTTCCGAAAACTTTTCACTGTAGAAAATTCTAAACCTGTGCATTTCAACATTAATTTGAAATTGCAAACAGTTCACATATTTTTCTTAATCACACTATTCTAAATTTCAGTTGTTGAGAAAAGTAACTGTTGTAAGTTTTGTTTTAAAGTCTTTCCCACCAGAGGGCTAAAACCATGTGTTGTAAAACAATATGACATAGTACTGAAAGCCGGATGTAAAGCATCGGCTTCGATGAAGATAATTTTGTGAGAATTTTTTTGATAATTCGGTGAGAATTCACCCGATTAGACATATGATGTTCAGTACGTGTTCTTGCGCGCCGAAGCCTATCAATAAAAATGTATTAGCGTTTTATATAATATATATTGGCCATATGAAGCTCACTACGTGCTCTTGCGCGCCGAAGTCTATCAATTAAAAATGAAAACTGTTGCCAACGCGAGAAAAGAAATATCGTCGGTTTTATTGATACATACGTAATAGCGTTTTATATAATATAGATACCGAATCACTAGTATATAAGACATGTTAACTTGATTCTATCTTGAGGTACCTTTTGATAGATGAAGGTTGACATAGTCAATAATTAAGTCCCCACAATAAAAAGTAAAAAAAAAAATAAAAAAAAAATCCTCTGCTCGATTCGAACTCTAAACGTCTCGTTCTGCGTTGTTCGGCAAGTTCCCTGCCACTAGACCTAAAAATAATTGTAGATTTAGAAAGTATATAAACTATAAGTTTTAATGCGTTTTTCTTAGAATTGGCTGACTAGTGCACTTTATTATTTTAAGGAGTGAACACCCTTAAAGTATTCTACTAATGTAAAAAGTTTCATTCCAACTTGAAATTCCCAAATCGTGCTCTCTTCTTATTTGATATAGTTGGCGACTAGTTTGACAGGCTCGCCAAGATAAAAGCCAAATCATAAAATCCCATTGATTCGGAAAAAACTACTTTACTTCTTGCAAATCCCGTCAAGTTTTAGTACAAAAAATTGAAGGTGCAAAAAAGGTATTTTAAAACATTGTGGTCAGTTAAAATTAACCGATTGTAAAAATCGATTCTTACTTTTGACTTCAAAATGATAAATATGTGTGGTATTCGATGTATTAATTGAACTCCACTTTCACATTAGTTTTAGAAAAAAAATTCTAACCAAATATTCGTTCATCTAAAGGTATAAACAAAACATAATTTTTTAAAATTTAAAGAGATAATCTAAGATTTTTTTCAGCACCTTTAAAAATAAAATATAATTTATAGAAAACGCACGTGTCAACATTTGCCTTTATAACTCTCTAGGAATGATGTTCGAATTTTCTGATGTTCTGAACTTGTTCCGATTCTGATAAATTCTTGATATATATACTTGGGCAATTTAAAGAATTGCATTTAGTTTTCAAAAAATTGATACGTCAAATCATTCTGGATACAGGGAAAAACGTCGATGTTCTCTTAATTAAATATTTTTTTTCAGAAATGTGGTAATCAAATTTCTTTGGAAGGTACAGAAATTTATATTGTATGGGACTCAGGATAAAATGTAGAATTTCTTGAAGAATAGAATCCTTATGATGATATGTAAAAAGTACGTTGTAAAATGTTACTTTATTGTTGTATATAAGTTTTTATTGAATTATAGAGTTGTTCGTATTATGTTTGCATTTATCTTATAGATTGGATTAATTTTTCAAGTTAGATATATTTCGGAAAAAAATCTTGGTGTCCAAATAAATGTGTTACTTGTGTTTAAGTCGACCACCAATTTTCATTGCAATTAAGGGATTCGAAAAAATTAACTAATGCATCGAAAAATACGGTATGCATTTTCATACTACGTATAAACACCATTTCCATAACTTCTACAACCGCTTCGAAGCTAAATGAATATGAACTTCTGTTTGCATCTTCATCTCTCTACTCACTAACTATTCAAAACACGTAATATATTTAAAAAAATAGCAGTTCTCGATTCGAACAGAGAGTATGCAATTATAATTAAACTAGATTTTAAACTAGTATATTTATTCATAATAAAGGTATACAAAAATATATATTCTTTCATTTACAGGATCAAAGTACAACGCTCCAGTGGAAAAAATAGCGCTGACATGTGGCAAGAAATTTGAAGAACAAGTATCCGCTCTCACGGAAACCGTGTTTTCTGACTGTGGTTTTGAAGTTGTAAGATGGACGAGATTGCCTTATTTGTGCGAAGGAGACCTAGATCAGGCATTCTACTGGCTTAATGATGCTGTTTTTGTTCTAAAACTGAAAGATACTTGTGATATTTAATTCATCCTGTCTTATATATTCTAACAATCATATCATAACCTAAGCCTCTCACAATGCATTATGTTTTACATATTGTACAGATAATATTGTAATAATTGTTCTACAACTCCTTTGACGGTATTTACATTCGCATTTATTATAACGTATAAGTCATTTGCATTTAAATTCTCCAATTTCAATCTAAGCTCCCCCCCCCCCCCCCNCCCCCCCCCCGTCATTACAAACTTAGAAAATACCGCCAGGAAGGTTACATCCCAGATTTTCAATTGATTATACAATTTCTTTCCCTTGCACAACTTTAAATATTAAGTCATCTATTACTCGTGGTTAAGTAAACGAAAACAACTTATCGTAGCCAAAATAGAATAATTTTTTAATTTTTTAAAATAGTTGTCAAAATATTATGGACATTAAGGATGGTAAATTAATAAGCAAGTTAAAAAAAAACATAAATGGCTGAGTAAATAATGTAAATAATGCATTTGCCAGAAGAAAAATTTCTGATAGATGTACCTTTCCACGATTACCACCGACAGTTAAAGAGGTTTAATGTAATTATTCTCTATTTCTTTCAATAGTGATTCGTCATATTTTGATAGGGCTTTTGCTTTTTCCTTTCTTAGATATTAGTTTACGACCCCTAATTTTGTTTCGATTTTTGACAAAAAATTTAAAATCATACAGTAAGCGTGATATTTACAGAACACCATGTATCGATTAAATGATCATGACAGACTTTTTTTAGATGCTGTTCTTACATTATTTTCTGGAATTTTCAATTTTGTTTTCAATATTAATGATTACGTGAACATGAGAAGTATAATGTAAGTCCGATTCCCGTACCAAAGGTCTCCCTTGCATTAAGTGTGTCGGAAAGACGTCACGTTAACGTTAGACGTTGAGTTTTTTTTTATACAGTCATTAGACTAGCATATTTGTAGCTTCTTTCAATCTTGACAAATTCGTAACTTTTTTTCAAACGAACTGGTTCTCTGCTCTGAAGTGTTTTTACTGGGAGGAGTTCGTAGAGTTTTTACTGGGAGGAGTTCGTAGAGTTAGGATATTTGCTCGAAATCTCATAATTATACTGCGGTTAAACGTTAAAACTATTCAAATAGCTTTTAAAAAGATTTTATTACTTAAATTTCTTACTTAAAGGATTTTATTACTTAAATTTCAAAAAAATAATTATTGATTTATAATTTTTTCATAAGGAAAATCAATATAAACACTTTACATTGCATCAAAAATTAACAAAAAAATTAGATTTTTTTCAACAATTAGTTCACATAATCAACCACAATGTAATTTTTTTCATTATTCGTTAAAATACTTCTTTATTTCAGTGTTTACAAGAAACCTAAACAGCTGAGGTCCTTATTTGTAGCCAAATTGTCGACTCACTGCTGAACTGAGCTACATTTGACGTTGTTTTTCGAAGTTCTGTCGCCAAGATAAATTAAAAAAGCCAAACTTTAAGTACCTTACCCTTGAAGCAATGCGATGATTTTAAACTACTATATATAATCTTGCCTTGAAGAATTATCTGGGCTTTAGGACGGACCAATAACTTTTGAAAGTTTTTTTAGTTCTATTTTAAAAATTATTAAACATTTTTAAAAAATCGCCATTTTTTGTGACATTTTTCCACTTAAATAAACTATCAAAATCACTGACATATACTCAAATTTTTTTGCAAATTTTTTTAAACCCAGGTAACGCGGCATTGGAGTAAGTTTTTAAATATTAAAAAATTAAACCACACGAACGCTTTTGATTGTCACAAAACTGTAGCTTTTCTCCATATTTACGTTTTGTGCCATTTTCATAATAAGCCTAGATAGAGCTGACTTAAGATAGGCTATACTTGACCTAATAGTCATAAGTAACAGTCACAAACTCACAGCCGCTATAAAAAATAGCACGTTATTCACAAAAAAGCACCCTTTCATATGACGACGACAGCCTTAACCGGTTTGAAACAAATCTGTCAACTCCGCTAACAGCTGCAAATACCAATGGAAGGTGTTCTCTACACTAGGGAGCACTGCAAGCTCGGGACTGCCTAAATTTCCGGGTTACTGTTTCAGTTGTATTTTAAAGCCATTTGGCATCATTGTGTTTTGAGATTCTTGCAAACAATGCATTTGATTAATTATTACTTATGTTTACAATGCTAATAATACTGTTTACAATACTAAAAGTGTTAACACTAACGTAAGATGGTGCACAGCTTGCAACACGAACAAACAGCGGTAAATTNATCGTTGCTTCAGCTCTAAGAGCGGAGTGAACTAGCCCTTCTATTCTCTTTAGCCCTGACTAACAGCTGCAAATACCAATGCAATTAGACAGTGATGCATTAAGTTTTTTTCCCACTGTTCTTAGACAAAGCAAAGTGGTTCGTTGTTCAACAGCGTTATTACAAAATGGTGTTCGTCGAATTAGGATATTTGCTCTAAATCCAACCTACAGCTTATGGTGTTAAAAAAGTCAGACTGTTGTTCGCGTTTATTTCTATGGAATCAATTTGTGCCAAATATATGCATAACCTTTACGAAAACCTGCTACTATGAGTAAGTTTAAAAAAATTTGTATTTTTCAGTATCTATATTAGGCAACACGAGTCATTATACTTAAAGAGATACAAGTAGAAGCATTCTTAACACTTTGCCGACTGTTCGGCGAGATCTCCTCGCTTGGCAATAGTTAGCTGTAATTGTTAAACGACGCGTGGTGTTCAGTTTATACTCAAACGCAACTAGTTCGGTCAGCAAAGTGTTAAAAGAAACTAAAATACTAAGCTGAAGTCCAAAATGGCGATCTTTCATTCTGCTTGACGTCTTTTCAACAAACATTTCATTAGGGAATCTTAAACGAGAATTGGACATTAAACTGTGATATAAAACCCAAAGAAATTTTGTTATGCGAATCTATGATTATTGAATTCTATAATGTATTAAAGACACGTTCTTCCAAATCCATTTTCAGGTCTTATATCTTGTATTAATTTATTGTTGCCAATGAAGTCTGATTTCCTTCACTTCTGTTAGATGGCTCTCGATCTCTTAAATGTAAGATTTTCTTTAAAGGTAGATTTATATTGAGTAAATACAACATCATGTCATATCACAAAAATTTCAAAGTGTTTAAAAACATATCATTTGGACTGTATGAAATAAAATATCTAATTTGTTGATAACTTGTATTTATTTAAATAATTGAAACATTTAATAAAAATTTTACCTTAATATTTAAAATGTTATTTTAAAAATAACTATAATGCCAGGAATGGCTATAGCATATTAACATCGTGGTGTCCGAAAAAGTACGAAAACATTTAAATATGTTTCAAAATACACGCCGGATAAAAAAAAAATCTGATCTAAAAACAAATTAATTGTATGTTTTCAAAAAAATACCAAATTCGATCCCAACCTCAACCCTGGAGTTAAGGCGGACGTAACTTTTAAATTCCAAATAGGCACCCTTATTTTGTATTGCACATTTCTATAAAAAGTACCCCTTTTACTAACAGGTTGTTGATTTTAGAATCACAGATGGTGCTCTTATCGTAACAGGAAAATGGGGAAAAAATTGTTTATAATGGAGATAGCTTAAGAAACATGTCAGATCGAAAAAATTAAAAAAATCAGCCTGGTATTTTAAAAAACGTATTGAATGATAAACAAACACCCCACTCTTAAACTCGAGCCCACTCCTTGGAAGTCGCTGGTCTTTTTTTTTCTTTTNTTTTTTTTTTTTTTCTTTTTTTTTCTGGTGGTGGATGGGGGAGTCCAATTTGGTTTCATTAGATAAATTTTTCAAAATATTTAACATCTTTTTTTTTATTACTTCGATTTCATAATATCTCCATTTATAAACAATTTGTTCTTCATTTTCGTTTTGTAATTACAGCGCTATCTGTCACTCTAAATACAATAACCTGTAGCTCAAACTGGGGTATTTTTATCTTTAAAATTTAAATCTTCAATAAAAAAAAAATTGAATGTTCTTGTTTAAGATTTTGAAGTTGCACCCCGATCATCCCCTGGGGGTGGGGTTAATTATTTTTATGAAATCGGTCGAATAGTTTCTGAGTTACAAAATTTCAGAAAAGTAGTGTTTTTAAATTTAGTATGTCTCTTAAGCTCTGCAACAACCTATTTTGTTCAAATTTTAATTAAAAAATATTAATTTAAAAATTGTTTAGTGACTTTCATCTTCGATAAAAATAAACTGGTATATACAGTGCGTAAAATATAAACTAAAACTCCCTGAATAGTTCTAAATGAGATTTTCCCGTACTAGGATGTAATTTCAATGATTTAAGTAATAAGTCAGATACACCAACTGATCCGGTTTCGACAAAATACTTTAAGTAGAGAACTACAAACAAAAAATCACAGATTTTCGCTTCATTCTGGCAACAGGCTCAGCACTACTGTAAAAAAGTTCCGTTTGACATGCGAGACTTTAAATTACCTATAAGTAGTGGTGAATAAAAACCCTGTCTGTAATTTGGATTTTCTCAACTGAAAATTATACATTAAAATACTAACACTTGAGAATATACTTCTCTGGATAAACTTAAAATGCAGTCTTCAAGATATTTAAACTTACCTCGACAAAATCTCGCGAGGGCATAATATGTTGATTATTATTAATTTTGCAACACCTATTATTAAAAGCAATAATTTACTACAGCCACACAATATCTTATCTGTATTTCATTTTATAACCGTCGTTGAACAGCCGACCCAAGTTTGTGTTTACGACTACAAATGGTCAATTCCGTAGTCTTGTAATTTTGAACCCAATCCAGAAGACAAGGGAACTCCTGGATCAAGTATTGGGAGAAATTTGTCCTCTCGGAGGACTTTTTTGATAGAACTAACCCGCATTTGCGTTACATGGAGAAGAAGACCACGAGGACCTCCCGAAGTTAGCCTGACATCAAGGGGACATGAACCCATGATCCGTCTACCACTGAGGATATTTCACGTCAGCACTGTGGTCGATGCAAGCCGGATGCGGAATTTGTATCTACCAGCCATCGCTAAAAAAGACAAATATAGTTCCCATGCATGAAACTTGGTACAGATATCGACGAAAAAGCTAAGAATTTATTAACACGTTGACTGCCGCACGCGTTTACAGTAAAATCTCCTCCAGGCCACGAGTACTGCTGTACGAAGTGTTTTCTGCTTAGTACTCCCACTGATATTTTAGTAATGTGAGTCTCTGGTAGTCACAAGTATAATATCTCGCTCCTTTTGTGTCCATGTTATCATGTCTGTTTATTTGTGTCCGTTGCTTTGCATGTGTTTCTCATCTGGCCACACGATCAGTTTGAATCTTTGCCGAGTAAAGAAGACTATAACTTGAAATCTTTACCCTAATTCGTTTAAATTTAGGGTAGAAAAATGGAAAACTTATTTCTTAATGAGTCAAATATCAGTGAACACTTTTAAAAGTCTCACAATAATTTTCTTAATAAA
This sequence comes from Parasteatoda tepidariorum, assembly GCF_043381705.1. Taxonomy (NCBI): domain Eukaryota; kingdom Metazoa; phylum Arthropoda; class Arachnida; order Araneae; family Theridiidae; genus Parasteatoda; species Parasteatoda tepidariorum. The sequence goes on along the minus strand of NC_092213.1, from coordinate 32,817,691 downwards.
TAATTTTTTCTTTACTTTTATAACAATTCACTAGTTTTGTTACTTCCTGTGCTATATATATCTTTTCAAATACACACGAATATCCTTCGTAAGCAGTCAAATAAGCGTCACCCTAACACAGGTGACGCGATCCGATCAGGAACTTTGCTGTTACCTGAATATGTGTGACGCAGAAGACAACGTGTTAAGCTAAAACACTAAAATGCGAATTTGATTCACTCAGTGTAAGAATTTGTTTTTCATTTTAGATGAGATGAAAATAAAATGATTTTCTTCTTTTTAGTGATACAATAATGATAGCATAATAATTAACAACAATAATAATAACAGTAATTTATCAATAATAATAGAATGACAAGAAATCGCTCGCACAACTTTATTTTCGGGTCATAAAAAAAAGAAAATTTTTACATCTTTGTGCTTAAATACTGTGATTTAACTACGAATATTTTATCATATATTTCTCGCTGACTCACCCTTAATTTATTGTAGTTGTTATACCTATTGGAACTTGTATTGTCATCCAGCATTGTGCTCAAGTTAAAATTTAACACTATTACGAGTAGTCAAAATGTCGTTCGACGATTGTCTCCGTTTGGTGGTAATGACCCATAGGAGATAATATAGAGATAGGTTTTGTTTTGCGGTGGTCAGAATGTTTTTAAAACTTGACAACCAGTACAGCACACCGATTAAAAATTTCGATGAACGATAATTAATCCTATTTGGTGATAAATTCAATGTGTAGCTGTTAGGAAACCATCGAAATTTTTATGGCAAGATCTGCAATAAACGTCCAGGTGATCAATTTGAGTTGTTAAAATTTCTTTTGACGATAATTTACCTATTTCGCAATAATGCGACAATATATTCTACTTGTTGCGGTCAAAACAGGATTAAATTTAGCATTATAGTGATAGTGGAGCACAATGGTGCAGTTAAAATTTGAGCTCTTCAGCTGGTAAAAAAATTTTCCGAATTTCAATTGATGATCACTTTTATTTTAGCTATAAATTTTTTCAGTATAGACGAGGACAGCCGTGATTGCTCAGGAGATAGAGCGTTCACCTTCTAATGAGGTAAACCGGGCTCGAATCCCAGCGATGGCTGGTCGGTACGAATCCGCATCCGGCTTGCATCGACCACAGTGCTGACACTTAATATCCTTAGTGGTAGACGGATCACGGGTTAGAGTCCCTTTGCCGTTAGGCTACCCGTGGGAGGTTCTCGTGGTCTTCCTCTCCATACAACGCGAATGCGGAGTTAGTTCCGTCAAAAAGTTCTCCACGAAGACAAATTTCTCTCACTACTTGATCCGGGAGTTCCCTTGTCTTCTCGATTGGGTTCAAAATTACAAGACTATGGAGTTGAACAATAGTCGTAAACCCAAAATATTGGGTCGACGATGATTTTATTGTATATAGAGAGAGAGAGACGAGCAAACAATTAAAATATGCAGTGTCATTGGGTACAGGGCTCCGGTAGAGAGTTTGATGTTCTAAGTCAGAGATGGCTAACCTATAGCTTGCGAGAAGTACATATTAAGGTATTTTTATTTCAAAACAAAACAAGAATCTCCAATATTAGGAAAATCAATTGGCTTCAGAAACAAATACGATTTTGTGATATACGAGGTTAACTAAAATTCGTCCTTCAACTAAGGAAATTAATCTTGTTGAGAAAAAAAAAATTTCTTGGAAAATAGTGAGTGCAATTAGATAATCAAAAAATAACTTGAACTAAACTGCGAATTATGAAAAAATTTGCAATATTAAATTCACACTATGTTGTGAGCAGATGTTTTAGCAATGAGTGCTATATAAGTATAATCGACCGTAAAAAAACCACCCAGTTTCTGAGTCTAGAGTAATTTATTCTTGACAAAAAGTTTTAACACTATACACCAACACGAATATAAATTACGTAAAAAAAATATAAATAATGTATTTCGAAAATAAAATTTTCTTTTTAATTGAAACATTTCAAAGACAACGTTTTTTAAGCGAAAGAATAAATACAATAAAAACACGTTTTATACCGCATTGATACTCCTATTTTTTTCACATTATTTAATACTGAAAATATCTAACGTTAATTCCCTCAATTTTATTTTATTATTTACTACAAAAGATGCCTGTTTTAGGATATTTCATTTTAATAAGTTTAGTAGTTTAAAAATATATGAAGGGTTTTTGTAGCAATATAGTGATAAACTACACTTTTTACAAATAGTATGACATTTTTACATCTAACTCTTCCTTAATATTTTCTGATAAGTATTTCGAGAGTGCTAAAATTTCTACCAGATGGCAGCACCAAGCACGAAACATCTTACAGCCTATAAGAAAATTGTGATGTCTATTACTTAAAAATCTCTCCAGAACAATCTGAGAAATGCGACTAAAAACCCAAACCCTTCATATAAACAGGCCAGTTGACATTATTCAGAAACTTTTACGTTAGAAAAAAAAATAGTTGCTTATATGTTTTCTTGATAGAGTAACTTACGACAGTTTTACTCAATGTTTAATTTTAAACATTTAATAACTTCAACAGGAGCAGAATTTAATGATGGGTATATTCAATACCCATTCATGAAATATTTAATAATTTCGGAGGCCTCACATGTATGATGCCTTTTCTTCTAATATAAATAAAATTGTTCCCTCTTATGTATTGGCCTCATATATTTGCAAATAGTATATTTAAAATATGTGGCATGCTGTAGTAGTTTTAAAATAAAGATCATGTAAATTAACATAAAATAGCTTTAAAAATTATACCGTTTTAAGAATCTATTTTTTTCTATCAGCTGCTTCAAACAAAATATGATCAAAATGAGTTCTTCAATTTTCACGGCAAATATGATAACAACTTATAAATAATATAAAAAACTGAATAAACAGATAATGAATAAATAATTTTATTTGAAATATCGAAACATAATAATCTACAGTATGTTTTTGCCATAACATATCGCAAAAAATAATAAAAGTGTCCATCTATAGTTTACAGCTGAATAGAGATTCAGTATTTTTAATTTTATTTATTTATTTTTTTTAAAAATTTCAATAAGGTCTCATGACTATTCCTATTTGTTATCATTGAGTATTCCTGACATTAGATAAGGGTTTCTGTAAAAAAAATATATGAAATCAATTTTAAATTTCGATAACATAAAAGAAAAAGTCATCAATGCAAATAATTTTAAGAGAGGCAAGGAGTTACACAAAATTTATGCAGTGAGGATTTCAATAGTTTTTTAATAGTGCAGCGTTCCTTAAGTAATTGTGGAAAATAGTAAAGAAATTTCTAAAATCAGTCGTCTCGACACTAGAAACAGAAAGAGAACTGAAGAATTATAAATGGATATGGTCATAAAAAATAAAATTAAAAAAAACTTAATATGAACTGTGGTTTAATGCTCTTTGCGGCGTTTACATACGAGTATGAGATGGTGATGGAAAATTTTCCCATTTCCGGAGGATTTGGCAACAGAGGTTGTTGGTTTTGCAGTCTTAAGCGGCGAGTCTTGGCATTAAAATAATTGGCTTATAAGAGCTTTAAAAAGTAACTTTAGTAAGTTAATGATCAAAGTAAAATAGAATTTTCTTTAATTAATAAATCAGAGCCGGGATGACTCAGGGGATAGTGCATTCGCCTTCCAATGAAGTTACTCCGGTTAGAGTCCCCGTCATGGCTGGTCGATACGAATTCCGCACCCAGCTCGCACCGACCACAGTGTGGCGTAAAATATCCTCAGTGGTAGACGGATCAAGGATTGGAGTACCCTTGCCATGAAATTAAAAGTGGGAGATTTTCGTGGCTTTCCTCTTCGTGTAACGCAAATGAGAGTTAGTTTCATCAAAAAGTCCTGATCGAAGGCAAATTTCATTCAATACTTGATACAGGAGTTCCCTAGTCTTCTGGATTGGGTTCAAAATTACTAGGTTACAGAATTGAACATTAATAGTCTTAAACCTAAAAAATTGGGTCGGCTGTTCAACGTCGGTTATAAAATAAAAATTTATTAATCATTTTTTTGTGAAACACACTTTTGAACAGGCTTATTCATTATTATTAAAACAATACCAGACTAGTGTATATTAGGAAAAACATCAGTGTATGGAATACCGGGCAAATGTACACTGGAAGTGACGGCACTTATCTTAAAAATAAATAAATAAATAAAACAACAGTTTGGGTATACCAGACAATAGTCTTAAGAATTAAAAAAAATCAGCCTAATTAATAGTAAAAATAGAACAATATTTTAAATAAAAGAAAATTTGTTCAAACTACTCAAAAAACGAAAGGAATATTTCAAAATAAAATATTATGCTTTACTATAAACTATTACGTACAAATTATGTTTTGAAACTTACTTTGAAGGCAAACTCGTTGCAAAACCATAAAATAAAGGTCGTATACGAGAATACTAAGAGAGCCCGTTTACTTCCCCCGTCATTGAATTTAATAAAACAATAATTGTTTACGATCTCAACTGAGAACGGTTGAATCTAGGTACGGTCTTGTGCGAATAATTTTTATTTCTTATTTTCTTTCTTTCTTTCTTTTTTTTTTTTTTTTTTTTTTTTTTTTTTTTTTTTTTTTTTTTTTTGTTTAAAGTTAAGGGACACTGCAAAGTCTACAAAATAATTTTAGAAAAATAAATAAAAATAGCTTTTTCAGATGAACGACTTGTTCGCTGTTACAAACTTTTTCCGCTTCATAGCTTAAGTGTTCATTTGAACTGATATTATGGTAATATGAAAATAAAATTATTAACAAAAAAATTTAGACCAATTATACTGAATTCTTAACTTTCTTACATTGAATGAACCTTCAGAAATTCTGCAAATTTTAAGGTCATTAGCTGGAAAACTTTAAAACGATATTAGTTCATTTTAAAGTTCAAACATTTGTCTATGATAAAACATCAGAAAATAAATGGAGTTTAGTATTTCTAAAAAATTAAGAAACCTTAATTTTGAAACTTGGAGCCAATAGGCATAACTTCGGTACAGAAATAAGAAAAGTGTTACAGAGATACCTAACGCTTAAACGATTTTATATAAATTTTCTCTACTATGATGTGTTCCAAAAGTATTGTCATTTACAGACATAATTGAAGTTTTTCAGAGCGAAGCCAGTTTCAGACATTGCAAAAAAGAACAACTATATTTTTAACAAAATAACATTTAACAATATTTGTTTAACATTTAAGACTAACTTGTAATCCTGATCAATGAAATAACTGCTGAAGTTAACGCATCGAAGTAAAATATACTAGCACAAGAGTCGGTATATTCATTGTTTTGTTCAAGCGCAAATGTTATTATGTAATCAAAATCGGGGAAAAAAATTAAAGGTGTTATAAAGTAAGTCTACACTATTGAACACCTTTCATAATAAGAATAAGAAGCAATTCTTAAAAATGTCAGAAATATAGAGTACATTACAGTCGCGCGCATGTAGGTTATATTAATGTTAAGAAAAAAAGCCTTTTATATTGCGGACATGCAATTTTTATAAATGTAGATGCAACTGAAAGATTTGTTTCTAGAATATGTTTTTAATATCAAAAATTAAAAAATTACTTACTTGTATCATTAGACATGCTATTAACTTGTTCTTCCAGCTTTTCAATTTCCCACAGCTTTCTCCGAATGTTTTTCACTATGGCAATAGCAGCATTCACATCTATCAATAGAACAAAATTATTAATAAGTTAACTAAATCTATTAAACTAACTACTCAGTGGCGCGACAGCCCATTAAGAGGGCCAAGGCCGACTGTGCCCATCTCAGTTTTCTTGACCTAGGGCTCTGGGGTGCAGAAGCATATGTTCCGGGGTCAGGTGGTCAGCCGAACGCGGAACCCCCAGTGTTAGTTCCCAAGCATGCTTGGTACTCATTTTATCGACCCACTGAAGGGATGAAAGGCTGAGTCGGCCTTGCCCGGCCCAAGGATCGAACCAAGGAACTGTGGCACGACAGCGCGAAGCGCTACCGCTCAGCCACCGGGCGTCAACTAAATCTATTAAAAATTAAATTTATCCAATTTATAAAAATGAAAATCGTATGATTAAACCAAACCTACGTTAACGTCTTCTTCGGAAAGCTATTTGTAATCGATGCAAAAAAAAAAGTTGAACACTATGATAAAGTATGCAAGACTAAATTACGTGTAAATGAAATTGGAAACACTAGAAAAATTCAAATTTCATAGGTCGGATAATCAGCACTTTGAGAAAACATAATATAATCCAGATAACCGTTGGAATGCTAAAATATTTCCTGAAAATTTCAGAATTGATACTGGAGCAGATGTTTGACGGTTGTTCCCATAAGTACAACATATAAGATTAGATTAGGAGAATCTGGACAAGATATAAATAAGATTAGGAGAATCTGGTGCTGACTGGGATAAAACTAAAAAAAAAAAAGAAATAATTTTAGCTACCGAGATAGTGTATATATAATACATAACGAACAAAATCATTTGTTAAGTTTCAGAACAAGTAAAAAATTGAATCTCATTCAGCGATTTTTTAAATCAGAATTCAAATTAGATTCCGTAGAAGAATTTCCGAAATTTTTAAAAGGATTATGAAAGTTGGAAGGCAATACAATATAAAGTTAAAAAATGATGTTAAGCCATGTGATATTTTGGTACCACGGGCGAGTTTCAGTATCTCAAAAGGGATAAATTAAAACAAAAAATTATTTGACGAGATGACAAAAAATGAAATTATAGAAATAGTTGATAAATCCTCACAGCGGTGTGCATCAATTATTATTGTTCCTAAAAAAATCAGGTGATATTAGAATTTGTGTTGATTTATCAGTTCTGAATGAGAATATTGAAGGAGAATTATTTTTCTCATGATCTCAGATGCTTAAGTATTTAGTATTATGGATGCAAATGTAAGTTTTCGTAAAGTTAGAATTGTTAGCTACTTTTATTACACCATTTGAAAGATTTAAACTTTAGAGTTTTCCATTCAAAATGAAATCAGCTCCTGATGTGTTTCCAAAAAGAATTCTACAAACTATTCAAGAAGGTCCTGACACATGAATTTGTAATATTTGGTGCAACCGAAGAAGAGCATAATCAACGATTACGTGAAGTTCTTTCAAAAGTTCAAGCTACTGGAAGCTAGAGGAATACTGAAAAATGCCATTTCGTCAAAAAAATCCTACCCTTCTTTTGCCATGTGATTTCTGAAAAAAGTATGAAACCAAAACCTGATTTCGAAAAAACAGAAGCTATATATAGAATTCCAACACTCAGGTATGTAACTAAATTAATAAGATTTTTAAGAATGGCTGGATTACTAAATAAATTTGAATCAAAGTTTGCGAATGCAGCAAAACCCCTTGATGGGTTATCAAAAAACAAAGTAGAATCGATTTAAGAAAAATCTCGAATAATGGCATTGGAAGAAATTAAGCATAAACTTTAGCAAAAACCTGAATTAATCTTGTATAATGAAAAGAAAGTGATTTTTATTTCAACAGATGCATCGTCCTACTGCATTGGTTTAGTTCTTTGTTAAAAGGACAATAGTCACTTACTTCCAGTTTTTTATGCACCTAGGACATTGTTCAATACAGAACTGTGATACGCACTTATTGAAATGGCAGCATTGGCTATAATATAGGCTTGTAAAAAATTTCATGACTTTATTGTCGAACTAAAAATTCACATTGAAACTGATCATAAGCCTCGTGTGCAAATTGTGAAATCTAAATCATTAGATAACTTAACTCCTAGACTCCAACCCATAAATTACGAATGATGCGACATTACGTACCAGGAGAATGTCTAAAATATTAAGCTCATCGTCATTCATCTGAGTTCAAAATGATTTGCTAATAAAAGATTAAGATTCTAGAATTATTATACCTCCTGGTCTTACTTGATTGATACCGCCTCGAGATATCAGGAACCGCATATACTAACCTCCTTCGTTTGTCTTGTTACGCAATCTTTCTGGAGGGAGAACAAAGATATCTCAGTAAACAAGGACCGTGCCTCTAATGCCCCAGTAGTGAAAGACAGTTCCCCGGATAAAATCCCATCAGTAATCCTGTTATAGTTTGTCTAAGCTAAGAACTCCTCCCGCCACAAAGTCTGGTGCTATGGAAACAAGAATGGCGCATTTCAGGGAGGCTGGCTTCACTCTAGGACTAACACAATAGACCAAAGAAAGATTTCCTTTCTCTCGCCGTACCCGAGCCGAAACCTCTTCAAAACAGTGACCCCGCACCCCTACTTGAAATAGTCATACCTCGTTACCATAGTCACCGACATAGGTCCAGATGAATGTCTGGGGGAGTTCTAATTTTGGGCAAACTATACCATCATCCAATCTCCTAATGTTGCTCTTCCTAGTACTAAACAAACCAGTCCATATAAAACTCGTAGAGACAGAACAGTTCGTGCTCCATGCAGACTTGTTGAACAGTACTTTTAATGGAAAGCTGTGATATAAGTATGTATCTGGCAACTAATAGACGAAAAAACTTACAGGGGACTCTAGGATTGAGATGGCTGTGATATTTCTGTAAAGTTCTGAGTAAGTTGTATAAATCGTGCGCTTGCGTTCATCTTATATGATAAACAAGTTTAAATATCTTTCAAGCATCTTTACACGGGCCCAAATTTCTCCAAAAATAACCCCCTGCTTGAAAAAAAAAATTTTTTTTTCAATTCTGAAACCAATTTAGCATATATAATTGCATATACATAATTACATATATAATTGCATATACATAATTGCATATAGTGAAGCATATATAATTGTTTTATATTTCTCATATCGCCAAGGTAAATAAGGTAACGTAATTGATATTTAAATTCAACTCATATTACTGAAAATTCGTAAAAGAAGGTTCCAAACAAAATAATTAAAATATAAAATAAGATTGGGTTTAAAAGCATGCTGCCGTTATCTGTAAGCATATGAAACATTAACTACTTCTGAGGTACTTATATAAAAAAGTTTTTAAGAGGAAAAATGCACAGTAAACATTTAAAATCAATGTTGAATATTTTAAGAAAAATCTTCTTTTACTAGGATTTTCAGTTTTATCCTGGCTTATGCATACGATAATAAACCAAATTTAGCTTTTTAAAGAAGAAAGTATGCTTTGTTTATTTAATATAGAATATTTTAGAAAATCGCCATTTCATAGAATCACCAAAACTGGCACCCTGTATAATTAATTGTACGCTAGCCAAATAAAACTAAGATAAATTATTTTAATGCATGATCTGAAATAAAGAGCAAGTTCTGAGGGTTGGTGAGTTAGAGTAATAAAGGGTTGTAGCCTCTATTTTATATAAAGTGAAAAGAAATCTTGAAGTAAAACAGCTGGGATATTAAATGAATTTAAGGCGAAAGGAGAGCGAAGTAGTGTGTGATGTTGTTCATCATACCTCTTTCATTCCTTATTACTCACCTTAGCACTTTAACTTTCGATTTTATTTTATTTCGATTTGAACCTTTAAAATAATTTCTTAGATGTGAAAGCTATAAGCTAATTTACTGATTTTGATACCTTCTTGTAATAAGCTTCAATTCATTTCAGAGCTTTCCGGTTCCAAAAAAAATGCTATAAATTGTTCTAGTTTTTACTTTTCGAGAAGTTTCTAAAGTTTATCTTTAAGTAAGAGTGAGCATTACTAAATTTAGAGAGAGAAATGAGATTACATTTTTGTCGAATAACAGTTTATATAAAGATTAAATTATGCAGCCTATAATGTGATACTGATTATATCGATTCCATTTTATATGAAAATTTTATGTGAAATTAGAATCTTCTGATCAACACATTATAATCATTTATTTTTACCGTCTGTTCCTTACTTTGAGAAAAATAAACTATGAAATTCTATTTGAAGTAAAGCTCACACATTATCATCACGTCTTGTTTCATTGGATTTGCCATATCAAGCAATACAACAAGGAGCTCTACAAGCGATAGCAAGCAGAAGACGTTTTGTTCTCGTATCATAAATAAACTCAAAGCAACAAAATTAGGCCTCCATATTTCTTTTAAAATCACAAGTCAATTTTATAAGAGATAAGTACTTACGTGATTCTAGCCTTTGCTTCGATTTTTGAACATTAAGCTGGAAATATGTACGAGCCACGGTACTTTTCATGCCTCCAATCCACTTTGACAGTTTAGCCATCTCTTCATCAATTAACAGCTTGTTTTCATCTGCCACAAACAAAGAAATAATTCTATATTTTATTTTATAACCGTCGTTGAACAGCCGACCCAATTTTATGGTTTACGACAGCTAATGTTCAACTCCGTAGCCTTGTAATTTTAAACCCAATTCAGAAGACAAGGAAAACTCCTGGATCGAGTATTGGGAGAAATTTTGCCTTCGTGGATGACTTTTTGATGGAGCTAACCCGCGTTTGCGTCACATGGAGAGGAAGACCACGAGAACCTTCCACGATTAGCCTGACGGCAAAGGGACTCTAACCCATGATCCGTCTACCAATGAGGATATTTCAGCTCAGCACTGTGGTCGATGCAAGCCGGATGCGGAATTCATATCGACTGGGATTCGAACCCGGTTCGCCTCATTGGAAAGCGAAAGCTCTATCCCCAGAGTCATCGCGGCTCAAACAAGGAAAATTAAACCAGATAATTCCCAAAAATGTTGTCATTTGGCATTCGTAAAAATTTGTCGTTTGAAAACCATTATGCACAGCGGTATCAAACGCTGCGGTACACCTACTGGGTCGTGGATGCTTGAAGCTACCGGTATCCACTTTAAATCTAGATATTGATTTTTTTTNTTTTTTTTTTTTTTTTTTTAAGAGAACAGTGTCAAAATTCTCATTAATGTTTTTTTTAAACTTAGATATCTAGTTTAGAGCTTTCTTATGATTGTAACAGCTAAGTGCGTACAATAATTATTCGCTTAGTACACACAATAATTATTACAAAAGTAATTATTATAATCATTAAGTACATACAATAATTATTACAAAAGTAATTATTATAATCACTAAGTACATACAATAATTATTACAAAAATATTTGTTTTAAACATTTTTGCACAATATATATCGTCCGTAATAGGTGTCTACTTTTTACTTCATTTTATAACCGTATTTAAAGAGCCGACCCAGATTTTGAGTTTACGGCTACTAATGCTAACTCCGCAGCCCTGTAATTTTTAACCCAATCTTGAAGACAAGGGAATTCCTGGATCAAGTATTGAATGAATTTTGGCTTCTAGGACGACTTATTGATGGAACTAACCCGCATTTGCGTTACATGGGGAAAAACCAGGAAAATCTCCCATGGTTGGCCTGAGGCAAGGGGACTCTCTAACTCGTGATCCGTCTACCACTGAGTATGTTTTTATTTCATATTGTGGTCGGTGCGAGGCGGGTGCAAAATTCGCGCCACCAGCCATCGCTGGGATTGATTCGAACCCGGTTCACCTCACTGGAAGACGTGCGCTCTATCCCCTGAGAAATCAAGGCTCTAAGTGTCAATTCGTGATTTTCCTATTTAGTAGTTAATGGTCTTCAAGGATTTATTTTTTATTTCCTTATATTCATTTCATTATTATTATTTTTAATTACAAAACTGGTGGTTTGCACAGCTTTAAAAAGGCTGGAGGCTGTTGTTATAATATACAGAAAAACTCTTCAATGTTTAAGAAAAAAATAGAAATTAATTTCTGAAATTAGCACTGTGATACCTACAATTTTCGAGCAACTGTGGTTTCTCTAGACCAGCGGTTTCCAAATCATGTTTCGCGGAACCCTAGAATTTACGGGGTTTCGGGAGTTAGGACCATATTTTTTATCCAGTAATGATTTTTTTTTCTTTTTTTACGCTTGAAGTTAAATTTATACTCAATTAATAATCCATTATTTATTTAATATTTCCGTTGCTTTTATAAAATTATTTAATTAAATGTTTGTAAATAAACGAAATTGAAAACAATGATTTTTTTCAAGCAATATTATAATGAAATGATGGAAAGGATGTGCATTTTTGAAAAATTGCAATAGTATTTCGCATCGAATAAAAAAATTAAAAAAAACTAATTCAACAATGAGGAAAGTATGTTTCCCTGATAACCATTGCCCTCGTCTATTTTCGTCCATTTTTGTTTTATTTTAATGGAAACTTTATTTCAGCTCATTAATTTTTAGTCTATGCGTGCACGAAAATCAAATTAAAAACTAGACTAGATGCCGTTCCAGACCTGTGAATTCAACTGTCTACATAAAATGAATTTTAAGACTAATATTGATAAAACGATAAGATGAAAGAATTTTATTCACTTAATACTTTCAAAATACTTAATAAAATTTAAATAATTTCATATTTTAGAAATAATTAATACTCTTTCGTTAATCTATATGTTCACAGTTTTATTCATTTAAGCTCGGAGTTCCGTCAAAAGACGGTCAATCACTTAGGGTTTCACAGCCGGAATTGGGAGTACTCTGGAGTCTAGACGTTTTCGGAGTTGAAAGGTTCATTTTTGAGAAAAATCTACTTATAGTTTTGTGAAAATGAGGCTCTTATTTAGCGAATCAAAATTTAAAAATTTAAAGAAAGAATGGAAAAATAAAGTGGCTTTTTCAATCTTTTTATAAAAGATGCGCGTAAAAAATTTACATTTAATTTTGTGAGTTTTGAGAATAAATTTTCTGTTTTTGTGGTTCTGTTAAACATGAGTCTTTCAAAGAGTTTTAGTTTTAAAATTATAAATTAAAGACGTCCTAGATTCCCTTTATCCTAAAATTAATAACCTTTATTACGAGCTTAGAAAAATTGTTTCTTTTCAACATATGCAATTAAAATAATGAATATAATACTACGAAATAATCTGTTTGGCGCAAAACATATACCAAGTATTTATAAACCAAAAATTAAAGAAAACAAAATTGCAGTTTTAGTATAACAATCGATCGTAAAAAAGACATAAAAATGATTGAGTAGCAATCTCAAACCTACAACTAATCTAAAAAACCCTGAAATCTAAAGTAGGAACCAAATTTGTCCTCAGAGGAGCAATCTAAATATCCTCCCCCCCCAAAAAAAATAGTTGCATTGCAACAAAACAAATGATAAATAGTTAACGAATAATTGAGTTTTATAGACTTAAATAAACTTAAATTTATATCTTAATGAGGTGTAAGCTTTTCCTACAATCTCATTAAAAATAATCAATTTAGCTTTAACATGGACTTATGAATAAAAATGAAAAATATTTCTGATATTCGAAAAAAACTAGGGTAATTGATAAAAAAAAAATTTAAAAATGGGTCAGATTTTTTTGAAAAAAAAAACCTGCTTTAAGCATACTGATTGAACTTAAATTCAAAATTACACCTACCTAAAACTTTCAGGCGGTTCAACTCCAAAACTCTGTCAGGCACAGGCAAAATGGCTCTGTATTTTGTCTTAGTCGGAATATCCACGCACCTTCCAGAATTTATAACCGATATCGGACTAGCTTCTTTGACGTACTGTAAACTTTCATTATTAGTTGTAACAACTCTGTTGCAAGGAACCATTTTAATCACACCACTCGGTTGTTTTTTCACCAAATAAACATTAATGTCACGAGGAATCTTGTTGGCAATTCCTGAAGTCAATAATCTTTGCATGTTAGAACTTTTACGCCCCATCACACTCGAAATAGGCTGCAAAATAGATTTTTTGCCTTGCATAAAGGCTTTCGATAATTTTACTGGATTGGAACTCTGAGCGTTGAGAGAACCAGCTATTTTGTTTTGGATTGATAATGGAGGACGGCATTGTAGGGACGGTAAAATTGCAACTTCTCCTTTAGATTTTGGTGGAAGAAGGTATGGTTGTTTGAAAATCGAACAGAATCTGTTTTGAGTTTCTGATTTAAGGGTGCTACTAGTTGATCCGGGACTATCCTTGCTTTGCTGGTTGGGTTTCAAACCATCATCTTTACATTTCTTCAGAGAACTCATAGTTTCATTTCTTTTCAAATTACTTTCTACATTCATTGTCTTATTACCATTCGTCAATATCGTTACATCCCTACTCGAATCTTTGGGTTTGAAAGAACAATTCTCAAAGTTATTTTCGTCATCAGATGATACGATATCTATAACTTCCGGTCCATCTATTTTCGGAACAATTTCAACAATCTCAATTTCACTATCATCAGCACTGCTAATGACATCATTAGATTCAGTGCTATTGCTAATAGCACTGTTTGAATAGTTCGACATAGTCCCAGAAGAACTCTTAGAAACCATCTTACATAATCTATCCACAGAATTTCTTTTGAAATTTTCCAAGTAGGCTCGCCTCTCCATTTCTTTCAGCTTTATTTTGTTAAGCTTGTTCCGATCTCGAAGATTTTTTCTGTTTTGATGATATATCATATTCTGCCGGTCTTGTATCTTTTTCCTTTTCTTTTCTTTCTCGACTTTCGTAAGAGTCTTTTTGCTACATATTCGCTTGGGAACCAAACCAAAGTTACCCAAAAACTTAGTTTTCGGGTTATATAAAACTGCCGGGTAATTGGAAAACTGCTCTGCAGCTCTCAAAAGAGCATTAAAATCATTGATATTCTTTGGTTTTCGAAATGATCGCGGTATTACTCTCAAAGATTTCTGCGTTTTCAGCTTATTATCATCGGATTTCGTATATGACATTTCCCTGATGCTAGTTGTAGTTTTCTGCAGACCAATTTCAAAGTTTTTTGGAATTCCCTTCGAAAGAGTTCCTTTCGCTAAATTATCAGGAACGGGTTTAATGCTTCTCACATTAGTGATTTTTAAATCACTCGAAAAACTATTTTCAATGTCACTCGAACTTGAAGACAAAGGGTGACCTTTTGTCAAACCATAAAATGTAGAAGGATTTGCCATCGAAACGGAGCCTTGCTGCATTTGATTATATATGTTGCAAATACCAGGGTCCGAAGAAAGCATCATATCTAAAATAAATTAAGATGATACAGCATCATAAAATAACAGTATCGCATTATTCTTTATTCGAAAGTGATACATAATCAAAAATATATTCAAAACACTAGCAAAAGAATAGTAGATCTTATATTAAATACGTTTAAGACAATTACATATTAATCATAAAGTGATCGTAATGTGGGCTATTTACAAAAAATACATACATATATTACTAATAAAATAAGACGTACGTACCGGCTATCACGAGATGTCCTTCAGATACAGACTAGCGGTCACTATGGTTACGGAGAAAAAGGTTGGTTTAGGTTAGGAAAGTTATGTAATTTTTTTCGATTCCCCCCACACACGAGAAATGATTTAATTCTATTTTTCATAACAGAGTATACACTCAAACTTTCAATCATAAGTTCTCATAATAGCTGCACAATAACACAATTGGTCTAAAGTATAGTACTAATTTATTCAGAAATGACCCAATTCCTCAGAGTTGTATCATAATATATATCATAATATCATATTTTACATATTACACAATGCCTATATAAAAATGCTATTTTGAGATCAAATGTAGTCATTTCATTCCTTTTGAGAATTTTTTTTTTAAATCTTAATTACTCGAAAAATAATTCGTTGTTGAAATAATTACAAGTCGTGTTTCTAATTCGGGGATTTTAGAGGGCTAGAGAGATATAATAAATACATATGATAGTAAATAAGTGCTTAGTTCTGAACAAATTAAACATAAATGTATGCATCAAATTACTCTAAAAATAATTAGTCGTTGAAATAATTACAAGTCATGCTTCTAATTCGGAGATTTTAGAGGGCTAGACGGATATAATAAATACATATAATAGTAAATAAGTGCTAAGTTCTGAACAAATTAAACGTAAATGTATGAATCAATCTAAGACAATTAAAAATGTATACATCAATTTCTATATAAAGTTTTATTATTACATATTGGTAATTGAGTTTTATTGGAACGAGCTTTAAAGAAAATACGAATTAGCAAAAAATCATTGTTCTTAATAAGTAATTTTAAAGCAATAATTTGATTTATAGTAATAAAACATTTATTTTTACAATACTGAAAAGGTTATCCATATAAATCAAATACATTGTACACATGAGAAAATTAGAAATAATGAAACAATTTTATTAGCGAAAAAGTGAAATTTGTTGCAATATGCAGTTACAAATAGAAAAAAAAAATATTAGATTTTTCAGCTTACACTTTCGAATACAAATATTTGTACGATTTCTTATTTAAGCGCATACAATTAATATTCTACAATTTTTACTTAAAAACAAAACTTACCATGAAAAATCGTTGGCTGATTTGATTTGCAGACGATAATACTTTCGTTAGAGTTATATCTCAAATCGGAACTATTCAACTTAGAATAAAAATTGCGCAATGCGAATACGAATACAGTTAATGCGTTAAAATATTCTTCTAGATTCCTATACTCTAAAAGGACTACTTGCAAATAAAAGCTAATTTTCTACTTGCGTATATCAAACAAATAAAAATTAATCGGCTCATATTTATTCAGTTTAAATCTTTTAAAGAGGCTTTGTAAAAAATATCTATACAGACTCCAAACGGTAACTGAATGAAATTAGCTAGAATTATCGAATTCTTGAATTCTGAAAAAACTGCGCATACTGGTATCATTTTCTAACTTAAAGTATATCTTTTAAATTATGATACAATAAGACCTTTCAGACTATATATAGTTAACAGTAATGTCTTTTTAACTATTAATAATTCATTACAATAAGTAGCAAAAGCCTTCAACTTTGCAAATTGACTAAAAGTTTCAAATTACTTTGAGTTTAATTAAAATAACTGCACTTCAATACAGTTAATTATAAATTTGAGACATAGAAGTATAATAGCTAGCTCAATAAACTTAATATTTCATTCATGCAAACTTTAATACTTTCAAAATATATTTTAATTTGAAAAAATAAGGGCATCTCAAATATTACTTATGCATTGAAAGATGGCAAAGTATTTATTACATAGACATTTTTGCTGATATTGTGCTTAAGAAATAATTGAGTAATAAAGTTTGAAATCCATCGCAACACTTAATATTGCGTTAAGTTGAACAATACTTTTATACTTCTTATAAGACACAAAATTCGATTAATTGTTAAAAATCGTTTGTAAGTTTTTTCAAAAAAAAGCTAACAAAATAGATAACGACTTAGATCATATAGTGTACCTGTACCACCATTTCGCCAATTACAGCTTTCTCAATCTAGAAATTACATAAAATATCTCATCTTTACTATTGTCAAAAGACTTAAGTTTATTTTAAATATAAAGGATTTTATATTTTTAAAACATACTTCTTTGAATATATTAACACACTGAGTAAATTTTAAATGCAACAATCTTAATAAATCTTAGTGTTTATACGGTATTTTTCAAAACTAAAGGAAAGCGTTCAGAAGAAAAAATCTTAACCCAGTCAAATAAAGGTAGTATAAATTATAATAACTATAAGGATAGTTTAATTTTTTAAAAAAATGAAATAAAATGTTGAAAGCAGAAAATTTAAAGTTGTACTCAATTGAGAAATGTCGGAATTACCGATTTAATTTTTAAAGTTTCAGCCGTGAAAATAGAAAACTTATTTTACTTTTTAATTTTTTCAAAAAAAATATATAAATCTAATTAAACATATCTATTGCTTTTGTTTTTCAAGCATACAGTTAATTGCTTTAAATTATTATTTAAAATAGTTTTAAGCTCTATCATAAACTTAGAATAAAAATAACTAGAAAACATTAAAAGACTTCATTCTGTCGATGAGTCATTGTAAAAAAAGAAAAACTCTAAAAAAAATGATAATAATACCTAACATTTTAACATGTTTATGATAATGGTTGAGTAGCCTCTTATGTTTCTTGTAAGGAAAAAAATATTTTTAAATCAGAAATTTTTTTTTTACATTTTTCAATAAAGCCATACGCGAGAAATGTGCGGGAAAAAGTATGATCTTAACAGTTTATACTCGCATAATAATTTACTCGTCCAGCAGACATTAAGCCCAGAATCCAGATGAAATTTGTAATAGTAAATCCAAATATATAACATTTAAATTAATGTTCATTCATTTTATTATGAATTAACTAAATTACACTGGGGATAATTTTTTTTTCTATAACATGAGTTTTTGTTTAACCGACTTTAAATACTTTCGTATCACTGATTTCCAATTTACAATCTGTTTCGCGCTCCAAGCTACAGTGTTTTTAATGACATGTTTAGTCTAGTCTTCGTCAAAACGTAAAAATGTCACATATAAGAACAAGTTGCGTAAATGTTGTAACATGCTTTTAGGAGAGTTAGGTCGCATCACCGAGATAAAAAAATCCATGGAAATCCATACCAGGAAATGGCACTATATGCCGCTAGTGGCTCTTTCCTATCATGAACTGTTTCTTCATGTACTTCCGAACATGTCATAATAGTAAAGCGCCTCTAGCCGTGTACGACGACATTTTCAAGCATAGATTCCAATGCAATTTTTATCACAGTGATGTGTCCTAACCTAAACTTGTACATTTCGAAGAAAAAAAAATAGACGACAAAATATTTTAATTGCAACCAACAGAAACAATTTAGTTTTGCAAATATATGGGAAGATTTTTGTACAAATATAGGAACAGGAAAGAATTGTAAAATATAGGAACAGGAAAGAAAGTAAATAAGCTAACCTAAAATAAAGTTTTTATTAACATACTTGAAAACTGATAATTCCAAAATAAAGGAATAGTTCTGGTTCTGGAAAATGAAGGAAGGAGTTCTGGTTTTATCATCGTTTAAACTAAATCTAGAAAATGAGCGTGCTTGGTAAAGACGATTACAATTCGCTATCGATGAAAACTTGGTAATTTCTTAAAGAGAAGTGTAAATCGCCCCGGATATTGGCGGATTAATTCAAAATTATGGTGAGCTCAAATTCTAAAGGCGAGGAACAAAAACGAATAAAAAATAAACAGATAATTGTCAAAAGGCTTTTTATAACCATTCTTTCGTCCAGTTTTTTTTATAAAACATAATTTATACGGAAACCTTCCGAGGGGAAAAAAAATCATTGCATAACAGCTCTAAACATTAGTATTAAATAATTATGTAATAGAAACACCTTAAAACGGATTTAGAGAAATTAATCAAATAATTGCTTGTTGTTCTTTTTTATGGTAGGAACAATTTATATTTTTTTGATAATTTAATCTATTAGAAACTTAAAAAAAATATTCAACCTTTTTTTTTCTTTTTTTTTTAAATTGACGCGTGCACTAGTTAAATCATCTATAAAACGATATTTTTTTTACACACAGACACGATACTTTCTTTCTTTTCCGCAAATTTCTTACATAAATAAAAGTCAAATATTTCTAAATCAATCATATTAATATGAGAAAACATCAAAAAATAATTTAGATTCTTATCGATGCATGTATTTGTGAAAAAAGAAAAAAACTTATTTTATGAGTTCGATATACTTGCAGCTTATGCGCAATAAATAAAACTTAAGGTTCTTAATTCTCTTCGTATTTCTTTTTGTCTTTATTGTGAGATATATATATATATAAAAANTGATATTCCAAAAGCTTATTTAAAGTAGAACAAACTTGTATCATTAGTTTAACTTGTAACTCTCAGAATTGGATTGTATACCTTTTTTTTCAATTTCCGATGGTTACGGTTTGACGTGCCAAAATTTGGCGACAAACTTTAAGTGTTCGCAAACGTCAATATTCACGAAAAATATTCAAGAAAATATGATAGTACAGCTGAGCTACTAAATTATGTTTTCAGTGATTTTCAGTTTTTTTTTAAACAGAATAAATATTGAAAAAAAAGTATGTTAAACACTCTAAGCGACACTCATAAAAAGTTGTCAAATGTAGGATTGAAGTAAGAAATGAAAACCAAAAGCAAGTTACTCGCAATCAAAACTGTACGTATCTTAAAGTTAGTAATGCATAGTTATTCCTGTAATTTTATTAGAATTAATTTTCGCTTATTATGTTATATATTTATAAGAAAAGTTTGAAGAGATATAGGTTAATGATTCCTGAGATTCGCCCATATATATGAGGAAATTCGGTTGCTCGTAGTTTATTTTTTAAATGGTTCGTATTTTAAAGTAACCTATGTGGGATAAAAATAAAATGAAAATTCGAGTTAATATTTGATTAGAAAATTATGAAAGCAAACAGATCAGAATATTTAAAAATAATCAGCTTTTTTATTGGTAAAAGAAGAGACAAACTGATGCTCAAAGCGAAAACTGATAACAGAAAAAAAACGAGGAAAAAGAAAAGAAAAAAAAAACGAATACATTTTACTTGATATTCTAGTAGTATTTGACTTCGGCTTAACTAGAATTTACTGAATTCGCTTGATTGCTTTGAATACTTCGTTCTCCCGCGAAAAATCACCGTTTAACATCTCTTAATCGATTAGTTTGATATAGATATACATTTTGTAAGGTAAAAATAAATAAACCACAATTCGAAAGCGATTCAATTTGATCAGACCCAGAATCTTACAAGACCTGCAAATTTAAAAATAGAGAGAGAAAAAAAAACTAGAACGAAACAAATGTTGAGAACTTGTAACATTTAAAACGTTACCATAAGAAATAGCAAACGACGTAAATAAATGATAATTTTTGTTACCTTTAAAGTAATCTTCTCGCTGGTAATTTCTCATAAATTCGTTACTTTCGATTGCTCGAATACAATCCAGATTGTTACAGTTCTTTAGTATAAAATCAACAATCATCACCCGGTCCATTCCAAAATTTTTCTTTGTCCAAGTGTATTTCTCTTGAATCTAAAAGATGGAAAACTTTCAATAAGCAATTTAATTATGTTAATTAATATTTAATTTTGCCCTAAAGAAATAATTCTTTTGAACAAATTTATTTTCGTGATAAGTTAACGATTGACAATTTAAAAATTTTTAGTGCTCAATTGTAATTTTTAGTTATTTTAATTATAATTTATAATTTTACAATTATAATTTTTATTGGAAAAGCAATGCTTCTCTTTATAACATAAAAAATAATGGTCTAAGATCTGAAACCTGAACCTATAATAGTCTAATAATAGTTTATTGTTGATTAATTCTTTTTCACCACAAAAATCATATAATATAGAATCTTAAGTCAAAAAAGAACTTACCATATTTCTTTGGTTAACATAAAATTAATAAAACTAATAAAGGTATTTTTTATCTCTAAAATATTTCGTTATCATTTATTTATTAATAATAGTTATTTATCATCATTTCTTAGTATTATTCCCTGCTATTATTTCATTTTTAATAGTAATTATTATTTCAAATTAATGGCTTAAATCTAAGAGCGATTTAATTTATTAAAAAGTAATATATTACGTAAAATTTTATGAGAAACCTATTAAATAGGGTACATAATTTTAAACAGTCTTATAATTATTATATAGAGTAAATTATATCTACAATTTAACTCTTTGCATTATTACTAAACCTCATAGGCGAAAAATCTTTTAATGAGTTTCTGTTGTTACTAAAAATTCAAAAATAAAACTGAAAATAAAAAATTGCAATGATAACCGAGTAATACCTGCTTTAAATTTTATCCCATAAAATGGGGAACTAAATCTATGTTAACATCACGAAAAATTTAAGATTCTTTTAATTGAATAATTTTCAATTTTGATCTACAAGTGGTAGATAAAATGTTTGAGTTGTATGACAATAAAATTCCCTTATTTTAATTTTTTTTAAATGCAGATATGTAACAAACAATTTGGAAAAATATTAAGCTTCGAAAGTTTCATATTTGTAATTAAAGATAAATATGAGGTACGAAAAAATTAGAAAAAATTTATTTAATAAGTTTTAGAGGTTTAGATTTTTTTTCTATCAAAAGGAGGAAAACACAAAAAAATTTCCTAAAGAATATTCTACTCAAAATTGTATAAAATAAATTTAAACATAAATTACGTTTTATGCAAAGTTGCATTATTTATTTAAATTTATTTCGAAAATTAGATTATTACAGTAAAAGTGAAAACAAAGAGAGAGAATTTTTGGAATTTCTTACGTATTTTTATATTATATTTAGGGGTTTTTGTTTTGTATTTTATTACCGGCGTTGAACTACCGACCCAATTCAGAGTTTACGACTTTCAATGTTCAACTCCATGGCCTCGTAATTTTTAATCAAACTCAAAAAGACAAGGGAACTCCTCTATCAAGCATTAGGACAAACTATCATTCATTGAAGATTTTTTGATGGAACTAACCCGCATTTGCGCTACATGGCGAGAAAAAGAGCCACGAAAACTTCTCACGGTTAGCCCGACGGCGAAGGGATTCTAACCCATGGTCTGTCTGCCACTGAGGATATTTTAAGTCAGCATTGTGGTCGGTACGAATCGGGAACAAAATTCGTATCAACCAGACACAGCTGGGATTCGAACCAGTGTTTCATAATTTTTAGGCGAGCGATTTATCCTCTGAGCCACTGAGGCTCATGGGGAGGGATTTGTAATTTTCTTATTTTGCAGAGAAGGGGTTATAAATTAAAGTTCATATATAGCTACATAATATTTTCGCTTGGATTTCACTTTCATGCCTTTTTTTAGATTTCTCTTTGGTCTAATAATTAAATCGTTTTCAGTTTTAAAATTAGATATTTTTACCTAAATTGTTAATATACCGCAGTAGTTAAAATCTCGTATTTCATGAAAATTCAGTAAAAAATTATCATAATTCGTCCTCAACTATTTTTGTACGATGCTGCTATGGGTTTAGGTGATTTAGTGAATACTACGAAATTGTTTATAAATGATAGTAAAACGTTCTGTGAAGTCTTGAAAATAAAAACCAAAAAGTGTTGAAATCTTGGCAAGCTATTATTGTTTAGGAAAGCAGTTTCAATATCAATAACAGTTTCATTGTAATAACATTTTCCCTTCAAATTAGGAAAAAGTTGAATTTGAATGTGGTAAAAATTTTAAACATTATTGGGAATTTGTAAAAAAAAAAAATTTGGAATTTTTGAAAAAAGGGTTTGAATAAGGAAGAAATTATCTTACAATATGAAACATCAGTAAAGATTGTGATGTGAAGGTTTGTTTTTCTTTCAAGTCAAAAATATTTCAATTATTATCTAACTAAATAATTATTAAAGTTACTTTTAAACAAAATGTCATTTTTTAGTTCGGTACTGATATTTCCTGATCAGCTAAAATAGTCATATAAATATAGCAATATATGCAAAAATTGAGAATAACAGGTTCGGGTACGTTCTTAGTTAAACTATTTGGAACAGATTTTTCCTTGACTACACTATATAATTTGAAACAAAAATATAAATAAGTAGTAAAAAAACTTTTTTTTAGAGAAATTGCCGTATAAGTTAGTTAAAACTAATATCTTTCTTTTTTTCTTATGGGCAACTATTTCTATTTAAAATATTTATCCAAAGCAGACTGAAATACGCTCTGTACTTGATAATTGACCCACAAGAAATTATTCGCGATGACGTGGCGCAATACCATACAGGGCATCGCCAGCTAAATATGGCGCTGGTATCGAAAGAGTTAAAAATCAATCATTTGGAATCAGAAAGCTGTTGATTTCGAGATATCGCAAAGAAACTATGACTGACTTTTTGTAAGTTTAAAACAAATTTTTAAAATGATCATCCATTTTGTTTATTTAGTTAAAAATAAAAAAAAGTAATGTAAACAACTGTGACTTAATTGTTTTAAAAAATTTTTCTATTGCTGATATCGTAAATAAAATTTGAACATGTCGCACCACACAAACTGAAATACATTCTGTTTTTATGTTAAGAGGAGATCATTTTTTAAGACTATCCTATAGTTTTTAGTCTTTGTAATTCATTTTAGTGTGTACAAATGCACAAAATTTAATCTTGAACGTAATTTATTTTTTTTTTATAAAATAAATTTGCCAGACGTAATCTATTATATTTTTTTTAAAAAGCAATTGCTTAGATAGAAGTTACTCTGGTGCTCTGTTAGTAATGATAAAATCCAAAATTGGTAAATAGAAATTAGGCTAAGGGACTTGTAAAAAGATTGTATTGAAAACATAGATTAGATGTAAAAATAAGAATTAAATTAAACTTATAAAATTACTGAAATATAATATTTTTCTATAATATTAAATGATTTTTAATTTATTTGTAATACTGTGTATACTAAGAATAATACTAGAACCCCTTTTGCATCTTCGTAATATTTCATAGTAAGGGCTTGGTACTAATACAAGGTAATTCCACTCTTACAAATCCTTTGCGAAGGCCAAATGAAACTTAAAATTAGAGGCTTCTATAATTTTCCCTTACTAAATTTACCACACGGAGAAAACCGATTTTACATTCGTGTCTGGGTTATTGCACTAAATGAATAAATAGAAATAAAATTTATCTAATAAATAATGTAATAAAATGAAATCTTTTCTTTTTAATTTACCTTGTTATAGCACCAAGCCTTTCACATCCAGTAGCTTATAATATGTCATTTAGTACCGTCAATTTAGCAGGTTTGATTTTCTTTTTTTTAAAATGAAACTTAATGCCATGGCTATTTTTTCATTTTCAAAAAATAATAATTTACTGAATATAAAGAGAATGCAACAAATTATTGAGTAAATGTTAAATTTTAATAACACAAGATCCGCAAGCAGCTATTTTGCTCTAAGGTGTTATAAACTACGTCCGACACAAAAAAATGAAGGAAACAAGTCAGTTGAAATGAGGAAAACTCTCTAGTACGATTAAAGGTCTTGGAATCCTCATTTATATGAAGAAAGTAAACCACTAAAAATGATTTTTTTTTCTATCTTTAAAGTACTATTACACCAAAAATTTGTTAGGGCTGAAATGGGCATTCTCTTTATTTTATCAATCAAGTAAAAATTTGCATTACTTAAATACCATAAATTGAAGGAAAAAATTCCCAGTCGACAATCCAAATTGATTACGGAACAATAAATTACAATTTTACAAAATACGCATTAATAGAAACTGAAAATATTATTGCTAGATTCGCTAAGTTGAACTAAGATCGTGAAGAAATTTACCTTTTCTCATTCCCATGGTTTGCAAATGAAAAGATACAATAAATAAATAAATAAAATGTTAATTTGTTTTAGGTGTTAAATTAGTAAATTATCAAATAGACAAGCTGACAAATTAAATCTTATTATCGGAAATTAACGTAAATTTTTTTATTATCTTCTTAATTAACAGCTGGAACTTCTTTTGCAACACTCATTTGGCGAAAATAATTCGTTCTACGAGTTTTGATTGATAAACTATCGCCAAACGATAAAACTTAAAGAAAAGCAATTTTGAATTTTAAGAAATAACTTCTAAATACAAAAGAGTTACAAAAATATTACCTGCTGAATCACTTGGCTGATGGATTGATGACCTTGAAAATGAATGTCCATCACAATTTTACAACTATCTTCTATGGGAATTATTTCCTTACCAGAACATATAAGTTTCAATTTATAATTTTCTACAACCATTCGTTTCGCCCAGCTTTTAAACTTGCTTTGTAAAGCTCTTCGATCCGTTTTTGCACCATACTGAAATGTGGAAATCAAATATGTCAAATCAGCTTCTGGGGGTGCTCGCAATCTCCCGCCTAAAATGTATCGTAAGAAAAGTAAATGCATCTTTCGAGATAGCATTATAAAATTACGGCATGAAGAATTTCCACTATATTCATTCATTTTAACGAAAAAATTCCGGTATAACACACACTCTCCACTAAAACCTTGCACAATAATTTGGTTTGTTTTAAAATAAAACTTAAATTTCGAACATTTGAAAGACTGACGTTTGCACGAGAGGTAATGCTTAGGTCATGTGATCCATTCCTCCAATTAATGAAAAGGCAAACGATAAATTAAGAGAGCCCGTGCGATAACCAAATTACGGTAAAAGAATATGAAAATAAAAGGAGGTGTTAACTTTCTCGCCGCGTTCAAAATACCTGATTAAAAATCAGAATATGCTTTTACTAGAAATACCAGGAATGTCTGCCATGCCATAAGTATCAAAACATAGTACCTTAAAAAAAAGTAACTTGGAAAAAGGAAAATCAAACAAATTTAGAACATCGGGGTTGTAATAAAAGCAAAAAAAGAAAAAAATCATTTGCTTTTAGTAGAGATGAATAGTGCTAGTTGGCATAGTTTTTAGCTTCAGATAATTCCTTTCTTTTTTTTTCTTCCTTCCTTTCTTTTTTTTTAAAATTTTGTTTTATAATGTTTACACCAAATTATAGCTGTATTTCTGCTGCTAAGGTCACGGTTTGACTACAAACTAACACTAAAATTTTAAAAAAATACATTTAATACTGAATTTACAAAAAAATAAAAATTAACTATTTTTTCTGTGGGGGATAAGTTGGCATATCATAATAGTGATTTGATAGAATCAGTAGAATAAACACAGATTAGTAATTAAAATTTAAACAGATATTAAACAGTAACAAATTAAATGCTTTAATTAAGCAAGTTAATCACAAAAACTTTAAATTGAATTCTAAAAATTTAACGAAAGTTTAATGAATTCCTAAAAAAAACTTGAAATTACTAATCTCTAAAAAAAATTATTAAATGTTAATTTGAAATCCAAACACCATTTAAAAAATTGACAAAGCTATATATCTGAACTATACGAACTTGTCTCCGCACGACGGTTTCACCAAATAGTTAAATCGCTGATCCACAAAAGTTTTTTTTCTTTTCTATTTAAATATTAAACACACAAATATAACCGTAATCACTCAGTCTGTCTACCCCAACTATTGAAAATGCCTTTGTGAACCCCCAATATTTTGGGGTTTCACAAAACAGCAAAATCTTTAAGATGTCCGATTGGGTAGAAAAAATTATAAGTACAATATAAACTTTCTCTTTATGTCAACAAGCCTTGTTCTTTCCTATTTCACAGATGCTGGTAATTTTTCAATTTACATTTAGAATCTTATTGAACATTAGCTGTACCCTGCTTGTGTTGCAACTCCTTCAGTCTAAATTATATTTAACGGAAATTAAATGAAAATAATTTACATAATTTTAATGTGGTTTTCTATACATATATTATGGAGAAAAAAAATTCTAATAGTTTTCAAAATACTAATTGAGTGACCCCACTATTAACCAAGAAAACTATTTTTTATACTTATTTCTCAATCGAATAAAAACATTTAAAAGTCGAAACCTTTGTTCTGCATGGAAAAAATATTAACCTACAAGCTGTTTGAAGTTGAAAGTAGGGGAGAGGGGGGTAGTGGGAGCATGGGGTTTAAGTGGACATCTTGAATAACGTTTTTATTTATCGGTGAAAATTCTTCTATGAGATATCGTAAATTGGTAACTCTAATGAATAGTACGAAAAAAAAAAGAAAAGCAGATTTTTCCTAAATAACTTAACTTTAATAACTTTTTTTTCTAATGAATGATAATGAATTTTTCTTCACGATCTAAGACTCAATTTTAATGGTTGGAGAGCGGGTTATTAATAGCCGTAAACTCAAAATTGGGTCTGCTGTTCAACGACGGTTATAAAATAAAAATAAAATTAATTATCGCAGACGATATTTTTATACGAAATTAGACACAAAAACATACTTTCTCTGAATAAACGTACCTTTTTTTCGACAGATTCAGATTTCTGACCTGATTCTGATAAAACTATTATCGCAGACGATATTTTTATACGAAATTAGACACAAAAACATACTTTCTCTGAATAAACGTACCTTTTTTCGACAGATTCAAATTTCTGACCCCGAAATATAAAGGGGGGCCGCAATCTTGGAAATATGGTCCCAATAGTTTGGTCAGGAGAGTGGTCCGAAGTTTGGACTCCTTACGTCAATTTTATTTTTTGTATGTTTTGCCATAACTCGAGAATTTTTTAAGAGAACTGAAATTTTTTACGTACTATTGTAAAATTTGTTTTGAGAAAGTTAAATCCATGCAAAAATTAATTTTTAATAACTATTTATTATTTTCTATAATTTTATTTAATAACGATAAAAGAAATTTTGAATTGTAAGATACACAATTTTTCTAAATCATTTTAGAATGCAATTTTGCATAGAAAAATACAAAATTTGAGAGAAATCGGCCAAATAGTTCCTGAGAAATCGAATATTTTTAAAATGTCGTATTTTTAAAACTTGATTTCTCAGGAACCATTCAATCAATTTTGCTCAAATTTTGTAATTTGCCATAGAAAATTACATTCTTTAAAATGATTCCTTAGATTATTTAATACTTTGGAATTTCTACAATGTTACATAATATAAAAGAAAATCATCAAACTAAATAAGGCAAGTCTGCGAATAATTTACTAATTTATTCATTTTCTGTTAATAGTTCTGAATTTTTCCAAAACTTATTTTATCCGAACTAAAAAACATCAAGTATTTCAAGGGAGTAATTTTTTCTGTGATCTTTACTTGCATTTAATTATTGATTAATTTACTCAGCTCGTTCTTAAATCATTAGAATTAACCGACAGCATGTTTATCTTTTGCACTAAAAGAGTTTTTCAATAATCAGTTTTATTTGATTTGAGAGGCTCTTTATTAGAATGTAATATATATGCAGAGCTGTAATTTGTTAGCACATTTATTCGAAATTCTTTAATTTATTAGTATTCTTCCTTTATTTGCTCAGTATCCCCTTAGAATATATGCATTCTTCTTTTAAACACCGAATTAAGAATATTGCTTGGCGCCCCAGTAACCTTCAAAATTTCTTTTCAAACCGTTTGCTTACACAATACTCTTTACAGTTTACGCTGTTTAGTCAATTGAACATAAAAAAGGAATGCAAGTAATTAAACCAATTGCTGTCAAATATCTTTTCTTAGCTACGAAAACTATTTTTATTGTATTCCACTCGTATTTATACTCTATTCCAAAGCAATAAGGAACCACGTTGATTTTATCATCTCTACAGCGATGGTTTCCTTAAGAGTTTGTACAACTCTTTTCTGTTTTCGCCCATTTCATGTACTAGTTGGTAAATTCACGTAAATGTTGATTTTTTTGTATTAAACAATGCTGTTAACTTTGGTCTATTGTCTGGAGACATGCACAGATCAAAATAATATTTAATAAATTCTGCATTGTAGTAATATCGTTTTACCTGCTGAAAAAAAAATTATTATTTTTTTTTTATTATCCTGCATGTTATGTTCGTCTAACTGTATTAAGTCAAACCAGTATAAAAATATTAATAAATTTAATACGGCCACAAAGAGGTAACAATCTTTATATATAATCGCTCAGTGGGATTTTACCAAAAGATATTTCATTTGAATTAGAAGGCTGTTAAACTTACTAAATTCGAATTTTTCTTTGCTTTCTTTTATAAAGTTCATTAATTCAAAATGTATAGCTTATTTTAATTTCTTGGTGTGCATAACGTTAGTTAGAATATGCCAACACTGCAGACCAGTTAATGAGTTTTATTTATTTTTTGCACCTAAAGTTTTTTCACTACTGCTTTACTGCTTTTATCTAAATGAAAAGGCATCAAACTTCTCTCGGCAAAAAACTAATATAAAACTTTGTTTAGTTGAAATTTACTAGTCGTTAACCATTTCATCAAATTAAACAAGACCACCCCTTTGTAGGTCATTTAACAATTTTCATTTATCATGTACATTGATTTTACTAGAATTGAATTAAAAAGGCCACAATATACAGCTTACTTTGTGAAATCTTTTACTTAAAACTCACTAATTTCAAATGTAAAACATAATTTATTTCATTGTTTACATTGTTGAATCAGTTTTAATCTGAACATTAAAATTTTCCATGTATAGTAATATTTCAACTCGCTTGATTAAATTTCGTATCATTTAAACTTGTCGTTTAATTTGTATTGTCGATATCCATATCAGTTTAAATAGAAGCATTTCCGTAAACATTTTAATAATTAATTTTTTTTTTTTTTTTTTTTTTTTTTTTTTTTTTTTTTTTTTTTTTTTGTACCACAGGCAAATGGGTCACTTTTTGCTTCTCATACTAGGACAGTGAATGAGGTTTTCTGTAATGTAGATTTGGTTTTGATTAATAATGACGTTTCAGTTTTTAAATTCTTTTTTTTTTTGTTGTTGTTGTTAATTTACGTCGCACTAGAGCTGCACAATGGGCTATTGGCGACTGTCTGGGAAACATCCCGGAGGATGATCCGAAGACATGCCATCACAATTTTGATCCTCTGCGGAGGGGATGGCACCCCCGCTTACTGAGCATGTCAGTGCTGGTAAATTAATAAAAAAGTATAGTTTAAAAAGAAAAATATATATATATATATAATAAAAATAAGCAAATAAAATAAAAAATAAGCAAATAAAATAAAAATGAATAAATTAGTATCATTTGTGATTTCGTATAAATGTTGGAAGTTGGGAGCTAGGGTAGCATGTTGCTAAAACAAAATGCAAGACCTCACCGCTATTATTATTATAATCATTATTTATTTATAAAAAAGAATTTTGATGAATAAATTTTGAAAAATATTTCGATAAAAATAAACTTTAGGGTAGATAGGTACTTCATTTATGTCGCACTTGAGCTGCACAATGGGCAATTGGCGACTGTCAGGAAAACATTCCTGAGGATGATCTCAAGACATGCCATCACAATTTTGTGAGGCAACTTCTTCAATTTAGACATAGATCTATGATGAAGAAGTGGCCTCACAAAACTAATGGCAATTAAATTTTTCCAGATTCCTCCCTGTACCCATGCTACTGCACAGCGACCGTCCACAGGGCTTTCGATTCCACAGATTTTATGAGCATGTATTTACTCCATGGATCTTAGAGTAGTCGAGGATCGAACGATGGCCATTCTGGTCCGAAGTCCGATTCTTTAATCACTGGGCTACCATATGTGGTTGGCGCACCTCCGATTACTGTCAAGAAAATATGAGAACCAGATTGGTGAAATATATTTTCTCGCGAAAAACTCACCAATCAGGTTTCCTTATTTTCGGCGGTTAGAGTTGCGGTAATTGCATTTGGTGCGAATACACTTTTAAAATTGACTATTTGAATTAGTTACTTCTCACCCCCGCTTACTGAGTGCAGAGTTTCCATTTTAGAAGGTGTTTGAGTTAAACAAAAATAGGCAGCCAATAACGTCAGCTGTCAATAATTGAATAAAAACAAAGCATGATTAATTATGGAATTAGTTTTTTTCTTCCCAATCTGGATAGGCATATGATCGTTTTTATTAAGATGATAAACTAAAACATGTTTTCTATTGAATTTTTCAGCAAGTTATTGAATGTGTGATTTATCTGCAAGCATTTTTCTCATGAATCGCAGCTTTTATTGTGTTGAGGTTTGGTGAAAATGTCTCAATTTCCTTTAATTGTTGATACATATTAAATATTTTCTCCGTTGTTTTAATTGGTTTTTTCTTTCTTCATCATTCTACATTTATCTATAAAGGCGAAATGATCTGATTAGTTAAACTATGAAAAAAATATTTGAAATAGTTTTTTCTGAAAATTTCAGAACAATTTCGAAATTCGTGATCTGCTATAAATAGAATGTATTCTTTTAAAGTATAGAATTTATTTGACTGTCTTTTGTGAATAGATAATATTTTACTTATTCCAAATTTAAAAATAATTAGTAGTCAAAGGATTGTGCTTATGCAATCGTAAAACTCCTTTTATTTTAAAAATCTGTTTACACTACATTTCAAATTATATTTAGCTTGAATAGTCTCTTAGTAAAAACGAAATATGGCATTGAAACTTGACCTGAAACTGCTTTATATATGAATGAGTTGTGAGAAAAAGAATTTCTTTAGTGTAATGTAAACATTTCAGCCCAGTTCTGGATTGTTTGTATTATTTTAATTAGAAAATTTGAATCTTTTATGTGTTAAATATTTGGTTTAAGCCACATATTTGATGAATAATAATAATACAGATTGATTTTCAAATTGTATATCTTTAAGTTATTGCATTTAAGGATATTTTTTTTAGGAGGAAATTATAAATTTTTATTAAAAAAAAAAAAATTACACATAAAAAACTGCAACTTAAATATGAATATTTGAAATAGATTTTATTTTTTAACGTTTATGTTATTTCCAATATTTTTCTTTTTTAATTTAATAAGTTTTTGCCTTTTTCAGTGATTACATTATTAGATTCTTTTTTCTGGGTATAAAATTGCTTGGACATCCACACACCTCTGCACGCCACACATGTTAAATGAAAGCAAATAGAGAAGATATTTATTAACATGAGCTGTTATTATTTAAAAAATTAATAACCATTCAATAATTTTTTGATACATTCTTTTCCTGAATTTTGCGTAGTTTCAAGCTTTTAGTGTAAATGTATATATAAAAGTATTCTTATTTGTATTTCAAGACTGAATTTTTTTATTACAATCATAGACTTTATATAATGTGCATAGATGTTGATTTTAATAATAAATATTTAAAAGTTTGCTACTGTTTCTCTTTATTTTAGGTATTTCTGAAAGTTTTAAAAATAAATAATAAAACTTTTAAGATTCTATATCTGTTTAGGGAATCTTAAAAGAAAAAACTTGTTGAACTTTTATGTATGTAAATGCTGGTACTTTTAGTAATAGATACTATGGTTAAATATAAATAGATATCAGGGTTTACAAGTTTTTGACTCATTTTTACCATAATGTCAGAATTTCTGAACTTTGAAGACATGGTATTTTTATTTTATTTCAACTGAATAAAATTCTGATAAAACAATTTATCTTAAAACATTAAATTGTAAAAGTAAAAGATACTTGACAAAAAATTACTTAAGATTACTGAGAAATATATGATAATATATTTTTACTGCTAGTAATAAAAAGTGCACTAAACTAGTAACTTAGTAGACATTCTTTGACACTATGACCCTGATTACTATAAATGCCATTTTGGATAAAATTTTGGTTCCTCATTAATGTGAGTTAAGTATATAAGTTTTGAAATTAGATGAAAAAACAGTGGCTCAAGTTCCTTAGTTACAAATCTTTAAATAAAAATTTTACGATTATATGCAAGTGTCTTGGTATATTATAAAAAATATAGATACTAAATCATCATAGAAATTTGTTGATTGAAGAAGTTGATGTATTTTCTATTAATTGAAGAAGAAGTTGATTGATGTATTTAGAATTGTTGGTATTCCAAAGTGATACAGGCCAGCAATTATATATTAAACATCATAAACTGCTTGAAAGAAGAATCAAATTATGATGAACAAAAAAATATTCTATTTCAGAAATATATGGAGCTCCAAAGTAAAGAATTTAAATTTTTTTATGCACAACATATGAATTATTAAAATAATAAATTTAGAAAATGGCTCGAAGGGTGCAGCTGCAAGGTTGAGCCCTACAAGACCTCTTCGTCTATGAAGAAATAAAAAATTCAAGTTTCATCTATACGTTAGCATAGTTTTTGTCAAGGATAGTTAAGGGATTCATGTATTGGCTACTAATTGATTTATTTTACTGCCAAGGCTCTTTTTCTTAGCCTTACACGTTCAAATGTGTTGGCGGAAAAGAAAGTGTGACCAGAATAAATTTTTTTTATGAATTTTAAACATTAGCAGCCATGTAACATTTTCCAAATTCAAGTAGTGTTAATTTTTATCTAATTAGTTTCAATTTTTTATAATTAAGTAATATTCTTGAAATACATTATAAGAATACTTTAAGAACATAAATTTCTTTAAATTTATATGCAGCTATGTGATAGTTGTTCTTTAATTCTGTCTATTTGATTTCAGATATTTATATTGATGATCTTGTATTATATTGGAGGAAATTCGCCACCTAAAAGTATCTTCAAATGTTCTAGAATTAAGTCAAGATTGGTACGTTTAATTATAAATAAGGTATGTGTGGACCTAAATTTTTATTAATTTTAAATTTTTTCTTAAAATCACTGCATTATATATGCTATTAATAAGTGCTTATATGCATTTTATGCATATATACATTCTATTGATTGTAATATCTTGATTAGTGGTCAGAACAAGCATGCTACACGTAGCGAAACTACTGTAGTCGCCACTCTTTTCTTAGTTTGTAGTGTAGTAATTCATGACAACTACTTTTAACATTATTTTAGTAAAGAAACATTATTACATTGGTTTAGTAAAGAAACAATATTACATTGGTTTAGTAAAGAAACAACGGCACTAGCTTTTCGAAAAAGATTAGCAGACTTAATTATTATTACAAAAAAAGATTAGATATTACCTAATAGCGCAAATGCTATTTGCGTAGATCATTTGTGCATTTAGTATAGCTGAAGTCACCCTTTTGAGTCATTAAGAATGAGTTCTGAAACATGAAGATCTGATCATTAGATCAAAAGTTATTCAAGGTGGTCTTGTTTTTTCTTTTTCCCCCCCCCCCTCACTGTATAGTCATTATACATTAAAAGAACACTTGATGTTATTTATTTCTCTTCGCAATGCTTCTATTTCTTAGAAGAAATAAAAGAGCAGTAAACACTTGACAAAATGGCAGAAATTTTATAGATATCTAGTGTTTCCTAAATCAAATATTTGATGTCGAGAAATTTAATTTGGAAACACTGGATATGAAATTGCATGAAATTTTAAAAAAGCTTAAAAGAAGTTGGTAAAGAATTGTTTGTATAACAAACTGTCTCACGTAAAGACGAATAAATATTTTAAAATTATTCCTCATAAATAAATTTTTTTAATCAAAATCATTTTGAATACGGGTGTAAATTAAGTTCTACTACAAAGTCTACAAAGTCATTTCAAAAATAGATTGTAATCACTATTTTTTTTTTAAATAGTTGTTAATTACATTTGTACTAAAGTATTTAATTACAAAAATATATAGTTTTTATGTTTTCATCCACTGATCTTAATATATCTGGCAAAAGCAATTAATATCTCTATTTATTTGCTAGTTAAGTGTTATTAGCCCAAAAAAAAAAAACTTCTACATTATTATTGAGAGCAACCAAATGCAGATTGTAAATAAATAAACATTTCTTTTTAGATGAAGCAAAAAATATATCATAAAACAGAAAATAATTTTTTTTTCAAAAAATTAACAATAGGAAAAATGTTTTGAAAAAAACTTAGCTTCCTAATTTTAGACATTAGATAGTAAAGGCTGTTCGTAAATGATGTCTCATTTTTTCCTCTACCTTTCCTCTTAAAGTAGAAACACATAAATATCCATATATTTTCTAATTTTTTGCAGAGTTGTTAATTTATTTAAACGGAATTAAAAAAAATCTAATTAGATTCCAGGGGAAAATATATATCTCCAAATAGATATAGTTATGCTTCCGTTGCTTTCCAAATAGCTTTAAAACTAATTCAAATCACTGTTCCTAGTTTCATAAACTTTATGCTTTTAAAATCATATGATCAGTTTTGATGAATAAAACTTTCCAGTGAATTGTTGACAAAAGAAAAAACAATTATGTACTCTTACAAATTGTATGCCTGTTGTTCTCTGTATACTTCTTATGTTTAATGTATTAACAAATATATAACTATATATGTAATTCCTCAAGGCTCAGCTTCTTGCTTATTCTTTAAATGTATTTTTTTTTATGCTAAATGATATTTCCACTGTGTATAAAGGTTTTGTAATTTTAATTTTACATTTTGGACAGAAATATACTTTACTTAGCTATGCTAACGTATGCTGTAATTTAAGCAATTAATTTATCTGCAGGTGTATTTTTTTGGGAACACTATTTTACGTTAACATTTACATATTGAACATTTATATTTATTTAAAGTATTATAAAATCTTCTTAACAATTAAACTCAAAATTCTAAAAAAATTGGGGAAACATCTTCTATTTTCATCTGGTTTTATTCCAACTGAAAGTGATATGAATAAGAAATTTACTTATTAAAAAGTTCTTATTTAAAAAAAAGCAATGTTTAATTTTAACTCTGGTTCAAACCAGCGAATCCTGGTTATTCACATATTTTTCTTGTAATAATATCAAAAGATGTATGTAAAAATTTATTATGTTCATTATTTTTCACTTTCCTTAGAGAGTTTCTCCTGTGCTCAACCGATACAAGCTCAATTTTCCTTTAACTTGCCCTTTCCACAATGATCGTGATATTTTGTGGTGGCCTGATATACAGTTTCACTTTCAAGATGGCCAGTGGATTTGCCCTTATTGTGGACAGATATTTCCATCAGAGATAACACTTACGGAACACTGGGATTCTGAACATATGGATAATGAGGTATATTATTTAAATAATCCTGTGCAAAATAAGTACTAATTGTATTAGATTAAAAATAAGCACTGATTAATAAGTTCATTGTGTATTTGATTTTTTATATTGAAAATATTTTGCAATAAGATCCCAGCTCTTTTCCTACCTTTAACTGTGGGCTTTTTCATATCAAAATTTCAGGTGTCTCATTGCTATTTAATGAAAAAGTAGTAGGTAGCAGGGAAATCTCAATACAAATTTGCCCACAGTTTCAACCCTTAGAGAGTTAAAATATGTTATTTATGTTTTATTTATTGTTTTATTTAAAATATGTATGTTTTATTTATCGATAAAACAATTATCTATCTATTACACTGTAAAATAAATATCACTGTCATTTATTTTTAATGTTTTGTAATTAATTGTTTAAATATAAAGATCTGAATTTGAAAACTGTCTGTAGTTATATGTTCCTGCTTTTAATTTAAGCTATATTTTTCTGCAGTGTATTTGATCAAATATATTGATTTTGAAATTACTAAATTTAGTAATTTTGGAAGAAAAAAAAAGAGTTTTGTTTTTCATGAAAAAAAAAAAAAACCACTATATAGACGCAGAAATTTGTGGCAAAATTTATCAATTTTTTAAAAGCTGAGGAATTATGATTGTTTGTTTTTTGTGTTTGTACATTGTTTTTCCAGTATTCCATTAAATTGGGTCACATGCCTGGTTTTATTATATAAAATAAGTTACTTATCTGAAGTTCCTAAACTTTCTCCAAGTTGCGGAATCCTTACAAAATTTGGATTGTCTATTAACACACCAGTCATACATTTACTTCTGGTTTAATATATTTTTCATTTTGAAATAGGTCGTAAGAATAGTAGCATAACCAATGCAATTCTTCCTTATTATCCACTCTACTTTAATCTAAATAAAAATAAAGTACATAATCATGTATAAAAAGTACTATCACTATAAGATATTTGCTTTTTATAGCAATAGCTACTTAAAACCTAACATCACACAAGTATGAAATAACAAACTGAATGAGAAACCTCATAGCTTTTTCACTTACAGGATATTCATATCTTCCATGCACCCAAATGTCTACCAACTTAATCTGGAAAACCTTTTCTTCCATAATAACAACAGATTACAATTAAAGAAATAATCATAAACTTGGCTCAGGACAGCCCTCATCTCTCTCCTTGGCACACTAGGGTGCCATATATCAGACTTTAAAAATCACTGATATAAAGTAAATAATGGACATACAACTGTTTCACTGCTATAAGTGGGCACTAGCTTTCAACTAGTGGGCTGATGCCTGTTTATAATTTAGA
Source organism: Parasteatoda tepidariorum (assembly GCF_043381705.1). Classification (NCBI taxonomy): domain Eukaryota; kingdom Metazoa; phylum Arthropoda; class Arachnida; order Araneae; family Theridiidae; genus Parasteatoda; species Parasteatoda tepidariorum. Next base: position 32,780,031 of record NC_092213.1, on the reverse strand, counting down.
TTAGGTTAAAATTATAAAGTCCAAGCAAAGGAAAGTTTAAAATATTTGATGATTCAGAAATTGATTACCTATATTATTATAATTAAATTATAATTTCTTGTCTTTTGAAAATATTGATTTCTTTTGAAATTATTATTTGCCTTTGTCAAATCAAAATATTTTAATTAAAAAGGTTAAAAATTTTTTCCTTTATTATTTCTTTTTTTAAATACTGAGGTAATGTTTTAAAATTTTACCATTTGCAATTTTACTTTATATGTGGGGAATTATAAATTATCAAATTATTTGTGATACAGCTTAAGGAATTTTATAGAATAAAACTATTTTTATTTATCCACATTTAGTAAAATTTTTTTTGGGTCTTTACTATACACGCAAGATTGATATTTGGCATATGCTGGACTTTACTATAGAATTGTCCAATTTAAGATATAGCTTTTAAAATTTATTTCTGAAATATTATATTTAAGTTATAAAATGTAAATTATCGAAGGTTTGAAGGAGTTTTAAATTTAATAATAATTTTAATTACTTTTCTATTTTTTGCACTTAAATGTAGTAATTTTCAAAAACATTGGGTTTTTGTTTTTTATTGAATTTGTCATTTATACTTTCTGTTTTTATTTGTCTGTTGATGCTTTTACTTTTTTAAAATTTTTCTAATGAATGCTTTATGCATCCTTCCTTCCTTTCCTTTTTTGTTTTGTTTCTGAAGCAAAAAAAAAAAAAAATAAATAATAATAAAATTAATAAATAAATAATTGAGAAGACTTAGAAATTTACAAAAACTACTTTTATGTAAGGTAAAATCATAAGCATATAAATTATGCTTTTAAAAACATTTCGTAGATAGTTACATGTTTTAAAAATATTTGCAAATAAAGTTTATATCTCTTTTTCCTTATTCATTTTTCCAATTATATAGTTTTTCTTTCATTTTTTATGCCCATCATAAAAAATGTGAACATTATTGGTTCTTATTAACTTGTCAAACATAATTATTTTTATTTTAATATTTCTTTAATTTCTTTTGTCAAAGTTTATTATTACGAAAAGTATATCAGTTTTGCAAAATACGTTAAGGATGCTAGACAATCCATATGAATTAAAAAAAAAACTCTGAGAAGTCTAAAAACAGTAGTTGGTCCCGGAGGACTTCAACTTTGGTAATACCCAAACAAACTAAAATATTGATAAGGAAAGCCATGTCACCAGATCACCCTTGGCACTCTTCGAAGGTCTTTTGACCCTGCTGAAAAGTGAGGGTTCTGTTATGACTCATGACCACTCATGAAGTGCTAGTAACCAGTTTGGTAATTTCTGCCCGGAATTACTTACCTAGAAGTCTTGTAAAATAGCATGAGTGGTTGGGAAGAGTTCTTATACGATTGTGTAGTTCTATTTTCACAAGGGATGAAATTTTACTAAATGTTAGATTCCCACAATGACGTTCACCTTCCTCAGTAGCAGACCTGGCCAAGAAGTCGGCCCTTTCATTGCCATCAACTCCTGATCCATGGTAAAGAGAAAAAAGCAACTTTAATTGAGCCGAAGGTCTGAGCAGACATCAGATATTTATTCTAGATAATTAAAGTTGTGAAATTTATTCTAGGTTTGTTATTGTCTCATGATAAAATGATTTCTAGGTTAATAATTGTCATGCTATAAAATGTTTTTTTTTTTATGTTTGTTATCTTCCTATTATATCTAAGATCAATTAACCTTACTTCATATGATCATACACGGTAAGCTAAAAATATTGTATGAAATTAAGAATATTGAACATATGAATATAATAGTATTATATATACATTTATTGTATGTTCATTGTTAAGGTTGGCATGATTTGCAGTTTTTTATTTCATGATTAAATTTGCAATTTAAATCACTTGTTTTTTTTTTTGAAATCATTGATTTAAATCTATAATTTTTTTTGTTGAATAAATCATTAAATTGAAAATAATTTTATGTATGTATTCTTTAGGATATGATTCTTTTTAAAGTCTGATTTCATTGATAATTAAGGTTTTACCCAAAGGAATAATGAAAGGGTAAATTATTGTATTTCTAAATTGACTAATAAATAAGTAAAATTAAGAGTCTTTAAAAGTTTAATATTACTCTTAAAATAATAGTAACAAGAGTAACATTAACTGTTTAATTATATATTTTTGTTAGCTGTATGTAAAATGATTTGCTGCTAATAAGCATATTTCAATTATATTTATTTAGTTTTATTGTTATTTAAATATGTACTTTAAATGTATTTACGCATATTAAACACTTTGTTAGTGTTTATGAATATAGAAAAAAAGACTTGTTCTGCCCAAAGAAACATGCAATTTATATATTTTTTAAATGTATTCTAATCTAAACTAATTTACTTTTCATTTGATATCTAACTGATAAACTGCCTCCTTGTTTTTAAAATTTTAAGATGTTTAGCTTAAACAAAAATAATCTTAATTTTATTGATTCAGTGATTAATTTGTAATGATTAACTAATAATTTTTCAAACATTTCATTTAGAAATATCTACTATTTTAGCTATATTATTTTTTAAAATAATATTGCTGCTAATATATTTTATCAAATAATTTGGCTGTTGAATATTAAAAATCATGAATTTTGCTGAAGCTTAATCAGGGGTCTGTTTAGAAAAAATTTGGGTCCGTTAACGGACACTTCACAAAATATCTTTTCATAAAAACGAACCCTTCGCAAAATAATTTATCTTTTAATCAGACCCTTCGCAAATTTGTTTATCTTCATTATTTTTTTGTTAATTGAATAAACCCTTCCGGGGGAAAAAGAAAGAAAGTCGGTTCGAAATGAACTAATTTTTACAAGTTTCCTGTATTTAAATTCCAAATGTAGTATTCTAAGAAAATATTTCTACTTTTTCAAACAACAAATGCACATTCTTTTTGATATTAAATGATAATTTTATTATTATTTTTTGTAAATAAATATTTGATCAATTTATATTTATTAGTAAAATTAATTAATAGAATATTATGTCAATAAAAATGAATTTCTGACAATTTTTTAAATAAAATATTATGAATTTAAGAAATTTTTAAGTTTACTTAATGCATAACATGTTAAAAGTGATGCATAACTAAGTTGTGTTATTTAAAATATGTCAATTAAAATTATTAAAGATGTGAGTGATTTTGTTTCCATTATTCGTCCGAAATGAATATTCAGTGTTGAGCAGTATAGGCTAAATACCAAATATTTGTATGTTGCATCTGTAATTTAGTAACAGCAATTGTTGAGCAGAATCTCGTATCTATTTACAATTTAAAAACTTCTTGAAAAGGTTTTTAGCAATTTTTGCAATAACAGAGACCCTATTTGCACAAATTCATGAAAGCAGGACCCTGGTTGAAAGAATGCGACTCAAAACTTATTTTATATTCACAATTATTTTATATGTACTTTTTTCACAATTTTGCCAAAACAGGACCTTTCACAAAATGTCTGGACAGACTCCTGTTAATATCTACAGCAGCCAAAGCTCAGGCTATTGTTGACCGAAACTTTGTTACTCAGCGCTTTGTTCCAATGCTAATATTAACTCATTATTTTAATTATTTTATATTTTAATATTAATGTTTTGTGTTTATTCTCTATAATTAAAAATTTCTATTTAAAATTTCTTCATTGCAGATTGAAGATGCTGTGTGCTTAGCAAATTTTTGTGACATATTTCGATGTGAAGTTATTTTAGCAGCATTGGAAGTAGAAAAGAATACATACGCATGGGAAAAAATTAGCAAATTTCAATATCCTCTTAATAGAGCTCCTTGTGATGAAAAGAAAATGAGGTCACTTCAAAAAAAGTGCAAAGTAAGGTCAAAATTATTATTTATGTCTACCATTTATTATTATGTCCAAAATTATACCAAATATTATTTATTATTATACCAAAATTATTATTTATGTCTATATAATTATTATTATGTAAGTATTTTTAAATAGGCGGTCAAATCCTGCTATAATAAACCTGTGATATAGTAATCATATGGTTTTAGTGAACTTTTTCTTATGGTATCTTTTGAACTACTATTTAAATTATAACCTATTTGTGTATTTTAGGTTCAATCTGGTCTGTTATTATCATATTTGCCACATTTCCATTCTTCTTACAAATATATAATGATGATTTGTGATAAGTGAAACATAATTTAATAGAATTTGTAAAATGAAATTCTATAATAAGTGTAAACTGATTTTTAAGATGTGTCATCCGCAAATAATGTAACATGGTATCACTTTGCTGTGCCTAATTTTATCTTAAGTTAGACTATACTTTCATGCTTACAATAATTTTAAAGGTGTATCTCACAGGCATTAATAAATTGAAATTATGAAATTGAAAAAATACTATATCGCTTGAAAATCGTCTGTCTCGAACATTAAAATTTATATCATTGTCGAAAAACTGACTTACTCCCCAAAGTGTTGTTGAAACTGATTTTCCTCTATTTAAAAATAACACTTTAAGCTTTAAAAACTAATAAAAAATAACACTTTAAGTATTAAAAACTAATAAATTTTTTTTTTAAAGAATAGACCACAGTAGAGATTAATATTAGAAATAAAATTGCCAGACCATCAAAGGGATTACGTATTTCCCAGCTTTTCAATTACTTTTTATGTAAAATTAATTTTTCATATTTAATTAATTACTATCCCTCTTTAAATAAATTAATTCATTAGTTTTTATTCTATTTTTAAATAGCAAATTCAATTATTTATGTTCTTTTCCTTTCTCTATCAATATTAACTACTAGCATTTTTTATTCAGTTAAATCATGCAATAAGCTATTATTTAAGGTTATTTTACTATATATCATGATATATTTTTAATCTCTTTTTTTTTTTTACCACAAAAGTGTTTTGACAGTCTTCTTACAGTCTTCTACATTCTAACAATCTTTTTGATGATTAATTTGCTAGCCAATTTATTTAAATTTAATGTTAATAATGCCAAGTTAGCTTTATTTTTGACAGTATTATTTTTAAAAAAATTGCCAATAATGGATCTCTTCCAGTACTCTTAAGCATTGGTGTGGAATTATACTTTAGTTGTAAAAAATTGCAGCTTGAGGAGTGGGAGGTTTTGGCAGTAATTTTAAATTCATCATTATCTTAAAATGTTTTAAATTATCTCTCATACTAATACATATGTTTTTAACTATATGGGGGGGAGAAGGAAGGAAGTGGCACTTCGTCCTATTGAATTGAAAATAGATTCTGTTCTGCATTCAGTAGAATCTCTCAAATAGAACTTTAAGTCAAGGTTATCAAATAAAAAGATAAACAATTATATTTATGATTTTTATTTATTGAATGAATGTTAGTTTATAATAATTTTTATTTTTGATTGATAGAAATAGACTATGCATATTTTTGCATGACAAAATCATTAATCGAAAAGTTTTTGTAAACTAGGTTTTTTTAAATTTTTTTAAAAAACAAAAATAAGGCTGAGGTAAAATTAATTTTGACTTGTAAAAAATTAATAAGACCTTTCATTTAATTTATTTAAAGAAAATGAATTAAAGCCTACAACCTAAAATCTGCTTTTACAGGCTCACGGCCATCCAGACTCCGTACTATCTGGACCAATAATAATAATAAAAAACAATTTGTTTTTAGCGATTAACTGTTTCTGTTCCTCTTTGTAGGAAGTGATGGAGGAAAAGTCAATAAATTATTAAGCGGTCATCTGCTACCCTATCAACTTGCTGATTGTAAAAACTGTATAGTTTTACTCTTTCTTGTCGTAAATTATTCAAATTTATGTAGTTTATATGTAAGCAATAAGTATTTTTGAAGCATTAATTTTGTTCATCAATATTTTATCTCGATATGTAACACGCATTTTTAATTATATGAGAAAGGTGTTTGGAGTGGAACTTCATCCTGTCTGGCTTTTTTGTTTTCCAATCTATCCTTCTGATACATTAGAAAGTGTTGGAATTAGCCTACTGTACTTGATTTTTCTCTTCATTATATTTTCCTTGTGGTAATACATAATGTAACAATAATTTGTTTAGTTTAATCCAGTATTTAGTATTTCTTTTGACCAAATGTTAATGATTAATTTAAAATGTCAGGCACATGTTCCTAAATAAAAAATTGTATTAATTTTTTTATTAAATTTATTTACAATAAAAATCTAGATTAATAATATGATAATAAATTAACTTAATATTTTGTCCATTTTAGGTTATAATGAGACACTGCTTGCTAGGACTTTTGTCTTCACTATCAACTAAAGATTTTCAAGATATTGAAGGTAAGTATCGGACACTAATTTCATAGTTAAGTCTTTTCTTTGTTAAAAGTTATCCTCTATTAGAGGTGCTAATTTTACAANTCTAAAAAAAAAAAAAAAAAAATTATATATATATATATATATATAAACAAACATTAGCTTAATTGGTAATAGCTGGATTTGTAAAACTCAAGATTTTTTTCTTAAAAAAATATACACTTCATTTTTTTCTTATTTAAATGATTTTTTATTTTTACATTTACCAATCTCTCTCTCTTATTAAATATATTAACAATCTTAATATTATTGAACAACAATGCTAAAACTAAAATTCTTAATATTTGTAAGTAAAATTGTTAATTCAAGCAGCTAATACGATCTTGAATTAAACAAAAAAATGGAAAATAACAAGAGTAAAAAGAAAGAAAAAAAATAATATTTTTCCCTTAAATTTGTTCCTTAAAATTTTTCATTTGTTTTGATGATAAAATCTTGCTTATAAAATTTAGTTTTGGTAGCTGTTATTACTAAAAGTTTTTATCCTTTTAAATTGAATAGATTTTTTTCCCTCCCCATTTGTTCAGCAAATGGTTGATCGCAGGTATTTCCCCCCTTAAGTCATTAAAATGTTTAGTTCATTTACATTAATAATGCAGTTTTATACAGTTTAATTTTTGGGAACTTCTCAATCACTTATTATGTTGACTTCCAAAATGATTATTAAAATTAAATAATTTCTCTAAATTAAATTTTTATGATGCTTTAAAGTATTGAACTAATTTATTATTATTTTTTTTTTCATTTTATAACTTCCTTTTCAATTAGATTATACACCTTTGAATCCTGCCTTTAAAAAATTTTAATTTATTTTAATGATTCAATTCAATTTGTGCATTAACAACTCTGGAACTTCTGTGTTGTCGATTTCTTCTTAAATTCTTATGTCAGATCATGATAGATTAATCAGAGCTTATATGGAACACTGAAAATAATAAAGCTAAAGCTGAACATGTTGAAAAAACTGTCAATTTTTGTCGATGTATTTTGTGCTTATTTTGTAAGAAATATGTAACAGTATTTTGACAAATTACTAACATATTTAAATTTGAAGAAATAAATATTTAATTAGATTACCTTTTACAAAAAGTGTATTTTTATATACCTCAAAACTTTTGCATTGTGGTAATTCAATAATAATTTGAGAAAATTATTCTCATTGAGTGTTATTTAGAAAAGATTGGTGTATATTTTATTAATTCAGTATATTCAGTATATAACAGTTATTGTGACAGAGTTCTCCCTAGGAAATAAAAGGGCTGAGCCTTTCCTCCCAGAAAAAGGCACTTCTTAGTTTTAAAATGGCTCTCTCATAATGTAAAAATTCATCAAAATGTGCAATATGAAATAAACTGAATTTGATCCTCAATAATTTTTAAATTACCTTCTTATGCTATTTTATGTGTGTATTTCAAAAAAGTAATTCTAACTCATTATCAAAATAAGAGAAAAATTTGTAGTTCATAAAAAATAATTAAAAGTATGCTAAAAGACTGCACACATTTTTTTTTAAAGAAAAGTAAATAAAAAATATATAATGGATAGACAACATGAAAGTTTTTTTTCTATATTTTAAGCTGGAAATTATGAAAAAATGATCATTTAAAGGTGCGTTTTTTAAAAAAAAAAATAAAGGTTATTTAAAAAGTATTTTTAAAATTGTCACAGTTTGGAATCTGTACAATGTTGAAAGTTATAAATCTGGGACTCTAATTTTGAGAGTTAATATGCAAGCTGTGTTTGGAGCAAATAAGAGCCAACATTCTTTTTTTTTTATTTAAATTTTTTTTAAAATTTATTTATTTTATTTTTATTTATATATTTTTGAAGTTTTACTTTTTGACATTCAGTATTCTTTTAAATTCTTCCTTCATTGAATGTTATCTCTGTTGTTTTTCTAACTTTCAAGTTAGTGACTCTTTTGCATTAAAGCTAGTTTTAGCAATGTTGTTTAATGCGAAAGCTGTGTATAACTGGAAAATTTCAGTACACCTTTTGCTCAGAGACTAAATGCTTGGAGGGTTAAAGAAAATTGTTTTTCAGCAGATAACACAAAAAAGGAAACAAGGGTTAATTATATATACAATGATATTTTGTCCAGATTAAAGGGATCTAAAGAAGCTAAAAGATAAAAAGTTGAAATACAGATTCTTAATTTATAGTCTTGATGTAGTCTACACAAGTGCGTTGAAAACAAGTGTAAAAATGGTGTCATTCCAACATTTGTTAAATTTTTTGAATTTTTTATTTTTATTTTTTTATTTCCAATGGCAAGGCAAAAGCTACAAATAGAAAGATCAAGTAGATAACGAATACAAATGTACGTAGGATAACAAAGAAAGAAGACCGAAGTCATTGCCTTAAAAGTTCTCTTGCTTCCCAATATCTTGAGGACTCAGTGTGTCCATGAAGGGCCCCGCATAGAAGCAGGTGGTCTCTGCCCGATTGCTCTCCAGATTTACAAAAGGGACAAAAAGGCGTAGTGGAAAGGCCTATGCGGTATAAGTGAGCAGAAAGACAATCATTGATTTTCCGAAAGGAAGTTGCCATATTTCCTTGTTGTAGCAAATTAGCACCTTTTTTTGCAAGTAAATCTGCCTGCTCATTGCCCCAACACCCCAGAAATTGCCGATATTTAAACCTAG